>NW_005187631.1:358756-393638 GCF_000239375.1 Pundamilia nyererei | reverse complement strand
CACACACACACACACACACACACACACACACACACACACACACACACACACACACACACACACACACACGCGCACTTTATCTTTAATGAATGCTGACCTATGTTTTATAAAATCATGTGTACATAACCTGGTTCTGGTCTTAAAAAGGGTAAAAGGACATGACAGACTTATATAGAGGTCACTCTATAAAAAAAAAACCTCCTCTCACCCCTACTGGTGGTCTATGTGGGACTCTACCAGAGGCCACCACCACTATATCCGGTTGGTTAGCCACCCCCATCCGGAAGTCCAACAGGATCTTAGCTCAGTCATTCTCCACCACCCTAGAGGATGTCTCCCATTTTGACCTCTGGACTTCCAGGCCATATTTGGCACAGATGTTCCTGTACACTATGCCGGCCACTTGGTTATGGCGTTCCATGTATGCCCTGCCTGCTAGCATCTTGCACCCTGCTGTTATGTGTTGCCATCTTCCTGATGTATTTGTGGATGTTTGTTGTCTCATCCTGGACCGTGGTACTGACACTCACCAGTCCCCGTTCTCCTCCTTTCCGCTTAGCATACAGGTATCATTCTTAGTGCTGCAATCACATCATCTAGTAGATCTTCTGAGGGTACTTCACGTAGTCTTGGTAACTGGCTACGGGGGATCCAGGTTTCCCCACTTCTCATCAGGGTGCCCTGGTACCTAGACACCTGTCTTGGACTTTGTTGATTAGGGTGACATCCGAGATGGCATGACTTTATATTTCTCTCTCTCGTTCATGTCGAGAATAAGAGAGAAGGGGGGGGGGGGTCTAGCCTAGGACTCTTACTGGATACAGATGCCCCAGGTGGGAATCAAACTTATGACTCCTGCTCCAGAGATGTACATATATATGCAAAAGTATTCCCTTGTCTGCCTTCACATGTTTTCACTGTTTTCTTTATGTTGTTGTTGTGATTTGGTGCTATATATAAAATAATCGGCTTGCCTTAAGTGAGATCCTATTTTTAATCCATAGAGTTTAATATGCAGCTATATCCAGAGGTGGGAAGCAATGAAGTACAAACACTTTGTTACTGTACTTTACATGAGTATTTTTTTCCTGGTATCCAAGAGGCTTCTTCAATTCTTAAACCAAAAGGTGGAAAGTCCCAGGCATTTAAAGTGGGGATTGTCAGTGATTTATTATTAATTAATGTTAATATTATTTCACTACTAATCATGTCTCAAAATAAATTAAAAGCATGTTTAACAATTTATGGTATTATGTGTGTTATTAAATGATGCCAATATTTCACTTTGAAATAATTTTATAAGACGTGGCACTTCACAAAACTAAAGGCCAGACGTGCAAAACTGTTAGGCTGGGCTTTAAACAACTAACTGTTTCAGATGTACTAAATAATCTGCAAACAAATTTTAAATTAATAGTAAATATAAGTTACTAATTAGGGTGGCTGGCCTCTTCCTTAGAAATAGGGTGAGAAGTTCGGCCATCCGGGAGGGGCTCAGAGTAGAGCCGCTGCTCCTCCACATTGAAAGGAGCCAGTTGAGGTGGTTCAGGCATCTGACAAGGATGCCCCCTGGGCGCCTCCTGGCTGAGGTGTTCCGAGCATGTCCCACTGGAAGGAGGACCCGGGGCAGACCCAGGACACGCTGGAGAGATTATATCTCTCAGCTGGCCTGGGAACGCCTTGGTGTTCCCCCGGATGAGCTAGAGGAGGTGGCGAGGTCTGGGCTTCTCTGCTTAGGCTGCTGCCCCCGCGACCCGGCCCCGGATAAAGCGGAAGAAGATGGATGAAATATAATTTTTCAAATACGTCTATGAAATCAGTACCAAATGTGTGTAAATGTGCAATTAAATACTTTATTGAGTAAACTCGGATAATAAAACAAACAGCCCTCCAAAACTAGACAAGAACAATAAGTAAAACGAAATCAAACACTGGTTAGACAAGGGTAAAAGCAAAAACAAACAAACAAACAAACAAAAAGCTGAATATAAATCCTTTTCACATTTAAACTTAGATAAATCCATAACATTATCGAACCTTTATTTAACAGCATGTACATCCTCTTTTATACTTTAGAATCTAACACATAAAACAAACACAAAAAGGCAACCTTTAATTGAGAGGCCCCAAATGCAGATGCCTGTATACGGGACTTAACAAAAGCAAGCCATTTAGAGGTTGCACAAAATACAAAATAAAAGGCAAACGTAGACTAAGACTTTGCCTGCAGGAAACATAACCTGGAAAGTACTAGCATGGAGAAAGAACCTACGTTCCAGCACCAGACAAGGGCAGATTTGGCCAGTATATACACAGCGAGGGTGATCAGGGAGGTGAAGACAGCTGGGAACTCAGGAAGGAAAAAAAACAGGAGTAACAAGACAGGAAGCAAAACAACAATTTAAAACGATACTTTGAGGAGACATTTTTCTTCAGATGTTGATTAGCAAAGTCTTTAGAAATGTATAAACAAAATATTAAATAGACACTATGCAAAGAAGCCAAATTTTAGGAAGTAAATCATCTCTAAGAATCAGAAAGTCTGTTGTTTAATCTGAGGTGTTAGCATAGACAATACATACATGACTAAAAGTGCTGGATCACATGCATCACATCAACGCTACAGCACAATTTTCCCCTTTTAGTTTTTGCCCCTACATATAAAAAGACATAAATACTATAAAGGAAGCTTCAGAATCACTTTCCTATTGGGGGGGATGTTGAGCAGGATTCACAAACTTGGATGTCCCCCATTATCTTGTATGATGTTTAAAGCTTAAGGGGCAGCTTTGGTCTCTTTCACACTGTTGGTCAGAGTTTTCCCATTCTGATCTGCAATAACTGAGGTAATCAGCAAACAAAAAATAAAGTAAAACAACAGAAAAATGGATAATACAGGTTAAAAAACACAATACAATATTATGCTATGGTGTATTTATAAAAAGTCCAATAAGTAACTATTACTGTAATGTAGCCAAATAAATTCACATTTGCACTGTTTAATTTTGTAATATTGCATTTATGTGTATGTACTTTATGTTATTATTGCACCGTGAATCATGCCAAAACTTGTAATAGACCTGCCGGTGCACCGTGTCCATTTCACGCTTTCCCTTTCCAAACCATGAAAAAGACACACATGCAGAAGTTGCAGTAAGTTGCATGCTGTAGTAACCGCAGAGTGAGATATTCTATTTCAAGCTAACATGACAATAATCAAGTGAAAGTGTTCAAATGGACATTATTAACACATTTACATCTATATACATAGATGCCACCTAGCTGAAATGTACTCTGTTTTTTTGTTCAATCCTGACTTCTTGGCTTAATATGTTATCTCGCCCTGCTGGTAATGCAACTTCTACATGTGTGTACATTTCACATTTTGGAGAGGCAAAGCATGAAACAACTACTAACTAGTAGTGAATGTTTGCAGAGCATTTTACTTCATTGCAATGTTACTGTTATGTTATCTTACCTGTGTCTGCAGTTTTATTCTGAATGCCAAAGGCCACAGGACCTCTGATAGTAAATCCAAGGTAGAAGGTAACTTGACGTTTTTTCCAACAGCTGTTTTGCAGATTGGCATTGATCTTAGTCTCTTTACCACCAACTCCTGTATATACTCCGTAGTCTCTTACTACTCCATCAAGTCTAAGAAGGAGCTCTTGGACATCAGGACTTCTGAAGATTTCTTCTTTCTTCCAGTTATCGCTCCAATCTGGTTTTGCTTTCAGATGATTTTCAATAATTGTTCTGTGAACAATTCTTTTCACACCTTCACCTTTTCCAATGAAAAACACAGGAAGAAGATACCTGGCACGAAAGTACTTCTTATATGCATTTTCGTAAGTGTTCTGCATTTGCTGAATTATTTGACTGATGTCATAAACACACTGGCCTTCATTTTCAGGCCAGTACAAGAGAAGGGTGAACATGTGCAGCTCAGGTGGGTCTGTGTCACTTGGGGGCATTTTCCGTCTAAATAGTGTGAGGATGTTGTTGACCAGAGCTGTCTCTGAATCTGCACTTGGACACATTTCTCTACACTTTGTAGATATGTATTCGAGCTCTGATTGAGTGTATTGTTTGACAAGAAATGACAGTGCTTCCACAGACTGTTCATCTAGGTTTCCCTCCTGAAACATCTGGATGAGTTGTTTTGCAGTTGTGTCTCCAACATACTTCTGGTAGCACTCTGAGGTATCTTCAGATATATATTCAGGATCATCTTTCTCTGTGTTAGGCTTTGAGTAAGTCAGATATTGTTCCAAAAACATGCATTTTCTTTCAACTTTATCTCTGAGGCTTTCTAGTAGTTCAATGAATCCGAGGAGTTTGTAGCCTCTAAGTGATTTCAGGAAAGAGGTCGCCGATACTTTTTTTGTGAGAACCTTTTCCCAGGTTTCATTTTGACTAAAAAGTTTGTCATATAGAGTATTGCAGACCTGCAGGTAACCAAAAAGCCCTCTTGAATTAAAAAGTCTTGAAACATTCCTCTTGCCATGTTCTTTCATGTCTGGTCCATCTTCATCCTCAGCTAATCTTTCTTCATCTTCAAAAGCTTTAATCGCTTTTTGAGCCATTTGCAAAATTTCTCTTGTTTTGGCAGAAACATTTTGCTTCATTAGGCGGTTTTTATGGACTTGGCCAAGTGTGTCAGCAACAAAAGAATTTTGAGGATCTCTTTCTATTGCTCTCTGTGCCCACATTTCTGCCTGATTGTAGTCTTTTAGTTCTATATAATAAAAACGAGCAAGAGCTTGTGGAAAAAATGGATTTTGACCAAATGTATTTGAGGCCACTTTTAAAACTGTTGCACACTGCTCTTTCCCCTCCATCGTATGAATGTCTAGAATTAGTCTAGAAAACTTTTCCTGTTTCATTTCTGTGCTGTTGACTTGGTCCTCTTCTTTTTTCATTTTTCTTTTGGTTAGCATGTCTTTGACAAAACCAAGCAACCACAGAGGAATCTCATATCTGCAAAAACTGTTCAAGAAGTTTCTTGTTGTGTCACTTCTGGTCACACCTGTCTTTGCCAACAGTTTAGTACAACATTCTGCTATCATAGTGTGAGCCATGCGGACTTTTTTCTCACAACTTTCATTTTGTTGGAAGGTAATAATGAGATGATTTAAAGGCTGCATTTGATCCTCCAGTGAAAGGTCATCATACTTGTCTTGTCTGAGGAAGTCCAGGCACTGAGACTCCAGGAGATATGACCCTGGTACGTAGGCGTTCAACAGACACAGGAAGGCAGCAAGCTTCAGTGACTGATTTGTTTTTTTGCTGTTTTCTAATGCAGCACATGCCTCCCTGACGTAGTCCTGAGAGAAATTACTTTGCATTATGTTAAAGCCATGAAACTGTTCACATTTATCTTTGTACCTCTTTTGAAGCTCTTCCTTTTTCTTATCAAAATTTTTCTTCTCATTGTCTGAGAGTGTGTTCTTTAGGACAACGTGGTCACTCTGTTGAGGTGCATTGTTTCTCACACAGCTGAGGAAAATGACCAAAGGCATATGAGTAACTATCTTCTGCTCAGCAACTATCCTCATAATGCTGACTTCGAGATCTTCCAGAATCGACTCATTGTTCAGCAACAACAACACAGTTCTCTGGTGGTTTTGACTGCCTGCTGTGAAAAGTTGGACAACCTCCATTGCAACTTTTGTAATATCTGAGGTGGAGCCAGTTAAAACAGCACACCTGAAGGTTTTTCTCAAGTCCCACAACACCTGCATGGCCATTGTAGTTCCCCCACATCCTTGTTGGTGTGACAGTTTTACAGTTGATATCCCTGGAAATTTTCTATTTTTCTTAATTTGTTCCCTGAGTTCTTCGTATCCATCTCTTTTGATAAAAGTAGTTCCAGTCTTTAGGGACTCTGCCTGTTCACTGATGTAGAAATTTAACCACTCAGGTGGGGCCCCTCTGTAAAAGTTTTCCTCAGCCTTTTTTGTGCATTCCAGGAGATCTTCATCTGAATATTTTCCTTCAAACTGATCTGCATGGAGAATATCCAACAATGGGAGGCTTCCCATATGCAATTCCCCTTCCTTAGTGGACCGTGCTGGTCCATTTGCCATCTTTAGCTTTAAGTGTCCTGCAGCATAATAAACGTGTGAAAAGATTTTTAGTCTGAACTGTCCTCTGAGGCTAAATGGCAGTAGCACACACACATTTGAAATGTACATTACTAAGGGTTAGGATTTTACATTCATCAAATTATACCTACTGCGTTAGTTTTATTCTTGATTGTTATTATTCACTAGCTGGGCCCACGTCCTCATTTTAGGTTTGACAGCGTTTTAGTAGGTAAAAGTGAATGCTTTGACATGAATTGAGCTGCGGTTTGGGGGAGGACTTGAAGGGGACTGGCGATGGCTCCCGGGCTGGGCAAATCCCCATGTACTAAATAGAAGTGAAGAAGTTAAAGAATGGAGAACAAGGGCTCAGCTTGCAGTACTGGGGGGTACCTATATAGAGGAGCGTGTTTGGAGGCGTGGTCCTGCTCCTGAAATTCTGATACATAATCTCCAATTACTGGTTTTAACCCTTTAAACGCTGACCTAATTTAGCCTTTAAACCAGGGATAGGCAACTCCAGGCCTCAAGGGCTGGTGTCCTGCAGGTTTTAGATGTGTCCTTGATATAACACAGCTGATTTAAATGGCTTAATGACCTCCTCAACATGTCTTGAAGTTCTCCAGAGGCCTGGTAATGAACTAATCATGTGATTCAGGTGTGTTGACTCAGGGTGAGATCTAAAACCTGCAGGGACACCGGCCCTCGTGGACTCGGATTGGGGACCCCTGCTTTAAACCCTAACCCATCACCAGTGACGGTTAGCATTTTTAGCAAGGGTAGGAAACTCCAGGCCTCGAGGGCCGGTGTCCCTGCAGGTTTTAGATCTCACCCTGAGTCAACACACCTGAATCACATGATTAGTTCATTACCAGGCCTCTGGAGAACTTCAAGACATGTTGAGGAGGTCATTAAGCCATTTAAATCAGCTGTGTTATATCAAGGACACATCTAAAACCTGCAGGGACACCGGCCCTCATGGACTGGGATTGGGGACCCCTGGTTTAAAAGGTTAATTAAAATTTGGCATGTAGTAAGTGTTTTAGAAAATAAAGCAGACGTGGAGATAAGTACTTCTACATCAAACTTGTAATTCTGACCCCTAAAGTTATCTTCATCCACTAAATATATTTTATGTATTGTACTTTTACAAGCCCTTGGAATCTTCTAAAACCTGGAATCATTATGTCCAAGCAGTTTTTCCCAGGTCTAACCACAGATTGACTGTAGGGTCATTCCATCTCATATCATCAAATCTTTACAAAAAAAGCTGCTCAAGCATCTTCAACTTTTTTAAACATGTATATAATGATTGGTGTGAAATTTTACATTCATACATAAAATACTTTTCAATATATATTTTTCTGAGAAAAACAAATCTGATCAATTTTCATACCAAACTCTGAGACTGTTGAGCAGAAAGTCTGTGTTGATTTAAGATGTAATCACTGCTGTTGTATATGTAGCACTTTTTGTGTCAGGACAGAGATTTACAAGTGTAACTTCACAAAAACTCCATAAAGATTTCTCTTACCTTGTGTTCTACTTGATGCAAATGTGTTTGATGTCCTCTCATATCTTACATGTATTAGTGACTAGTGACTTTTGTGCTGGAGTTATATATAGTATACAGCCACTTGTCACACCCAGGTAGGTGTGGGAGTAGATACTCAGCACACACTGACCAGGTGAGGTAGTAGTAAGATATGTTCAAAATGTTTGAAGGAATCATTAGGACTTTATATTTACTTGTTTCTGAGAAAAAGGCAGATTGGAATAAAGCCTATTAAAGATATTCAGATGGAAAATCTAGAGGAAGCTATAAATGAAAGATCAGGGAAAATGTAAAAAAAAATGTCTTCAATGTTTGAGGTTATTGTTTTCTTACTTTGACGCAGCAGTATTATTGTGCGACAAAGATTGAACATTTCCAGGAAAAGCATGGGGGTGAGATCAACAGAAATGTTACTGACAAGAGGCCATGCAACTGTAAACTTTGTAACACTGTCAACAGTTTCTTTCATATTCTAACATGCTTTGTTTCCTTCATTTCTTTCTTCTTTCATTTCGTTTCTTTCAAAGGCATTTTAAGTTTCCTTTTTCTGATAATGAAACGTACCACTGCAATGTTTTCTGTTCTTACTATCTGACTGTCAAATGTTACCAGTGTTTTTCAGGTTATGACATAGTCATGCTGACATTGGAGTGCGGTGTAATGCACTTTTAAGGTTGCAGATGTGCATATAATGCTTAATAAGGACATTTTTAGGATCTTTTGGTTATTACAACTAAATGACAGGGCTCCACGAAATGTAACCTTGATCACAATTTTGGCTTCCCACGATTAAATGAACACAATCTTGAAAATGATCTGTTATTTAAAAAACAAAGCAAAAGCAGATTAAGTACTCCCAAATAATGCCTGATCACAAGCTTTCATGTACCACACACGCACAGCTGTTCATTGCATCACACAGCTTGAAGTTTCCTGGACTTGTCAGTACAAGTAACACTGCCAAAAATCAGAACAACAAAAAACAAAATGTCTGGCACAACGTGTGGAAATGCTTGATTTTTAAATAATGTGTGTCTGTGCCAGAGAACTAAACTGACAATTTTTTCAACCAGCTGAAAAGGGGAAATGTAGAAGGATCCCACAGCTGTCGAGTACTTTTCTACGAGTTTAGTCCCATCTGTCATGTAGATGAATGGAGTGAAAGAGTTTAAATTTTATTTCTATTAAATGCACTCTTGTCCAGCTAAATATGGATCTCATAGATCTGCAGAGGTTAATTAGCAGTAATATAGAAAAATGTGAAAGAAGCCCTGTTGATATAGGTTTTGGTGCCTTTTTTTAATTTTATATTTTTCTTCTAAGTGAGGAATAAGCAGGAGCAGTTTTACTTTTGCCACTGAAAGAATAAAGTTATATATGAAGAAAACAAAGGAAATGTTTTATTTATGTTCTAGTCCTGCCATGGTGCAAGAGAGCCTGCTTATGCAGTTCAACAGCCCGACCACGTTCACAACGTGTACCACGTTTTATTTTGAAGCGCCTTGAGGCGACTTATGTTGTGATTTGGCGCTATATAAATAAAATTGAATTGAATTGAATTGAATTGAATTGAATTTTGCCTTTGCCATCAGAACGTCATTACAATCTGGCTACCTGACAGAAAATGACAATGAATCCACATTTTTGCACAGATTTGACTTTTTAAAGGTCCCAAACCTTTGATCAGCTGTAAAACAGCCTGTTTCAGTTTAAGTGTTGTTTTTAATAAATTGCATGCTCAAGACAATTTTTCAAGTGGTCTTCAACTTTTGAGCCGGACTGTGTTTTGATGTGTAATTTTAGTGCAGTGAAAAAGTGACACAATTTTAGTTCAGTCTCATTTAAATTGTGACAAAACGCCAAATCCATATATTTGTCTAAATATCCATGATATTTTGCTGGAGTGAGTCCAAAATAAATCATGAATCCAGAAATACTTCTTGCCTAAATTAACAAAAAAAATGTTATTGCATGAGTTCTACATCCAGGCTGACTCAACATGTTGTGTAAGTGTGCTAAAACATGTTGTTAATGTTGCAACTAAAATGGTTAATTCCTCAGGGCAAGTGCGCTCAGTCACATCTCTTCACTTCAGGCTCAAACTAAATTTAACCATGTGCACAATTACAGGCGTAACTCGTAATCTGATCTATTTAAGAGCAACAATTCTTGACAAACATAACGAGGTGGATCAACTATGAAACAACCACACCTGCCACATTATTTAAGAACTGTGTGCTTTACAAAAATAAGAGGCCATATGAATGTTAGACAAAACATCCCACTGACTGACTCAAAAGACAGTAACACACAGTTACTGAACAGAATAAGATTTTTTTTAAGTGCTGGAAACAAGTAAACACTTGTCTACTGTGCATGTTCTTTCATGCTAACTCTATTTAGAATGCTTTCATATGTATTATTATAATAATACATATCATTATTATGAAAGCAAAATCAAAGCCATAGGACGCCATTCTTATGGCGCCATAGCTGCCACATGCTAAGACTGATATGATTAATATTAAAAATGCTTCAAAGATGCCTCTATTGCCTGCTACAGCAAAACATACATGCCTAGAAATGAACTTTGATCATTCAAACATCACCAGAAATTCCTTATCGTCAAACACGTCATGACACATGGGTCCTCCACACCAGCAGTTTGTAACTAAATCCAGTTGGGACTTTTTGTGTGCATGAGAATATTAGTCTCAATGAAAAGTACTTTTATATTTTATATTTTTGCTGTGCACCTCTAGAAAAATGCAATCACATGAAGTACAGAAGCAAAACACAACATTGAAGAAAGTCCAATTTCATTCAACTCAGCCTCCCTTTGACAGTTCAAAGATACAAAACAAACAACATTGCTGCACGTCATCTCATCTCACATTCAGCATTCCTACATTTGCAACATTCTCGCTGTCGTCAGCGGCATATCAACATCGCATTCTTCTGCAAGACCTGCCACATTCCACTGTTGTAACTCATCATTTCATGGCCCTGTATCACTCCACAAAGCATCTAATAACAATTAATCTTAACCTTAGACACTTACATTATGTCTAAGGTATTACGTTTGTATATTAACACATAGAAAGCAAATGAAACTGATATAAAAACATTCTGAACACATGAGTGTAGCATAAATCATCTAACTCATTATGAGATCATTTAATTGATAACTTTTTAGATTTCTTCTAGAAATGTTTATTAATTCTTAAATTTAAATCATTTATTATAAAAACAACACAGGAGGAATGACTGCACCAGTTGGAAATAACCAGCACAGCACAGAGGTACTGGAGTTACAGTCATATTTTATTTAGGATTGACCGATATTTCCACTACATAATTAAACTAATGAAGAAGTTAATGTCATAAAAATGTATTTATTTAGTTTGTCACATATGGGGCTTACAATACAGTATTGATCACATTTGTGTGGTGACGTTACAGTCACTTAAAGCCTGTTTATTCTGCTTTCATTGGTTTGTGTTTGCACAATGGGTCCAGACTGTCTGTAATATAAAAGACTTTTTTTTGCACTTTGTGAATATAGTGCCTCATAAGGAGCATGCAACCCAATGTCACTGCAAAGTGTGTAATAGGCCAGCTGGTCTATTGTGTGGATGTCATGCTTTGCCTCGCCTATGCATGCTTAAGCTACAGTACTTTGCAGAACCAGCAGAGGTTAAAAATGTATTTAAAGCATCACGAAAACAGTCAGGGGAAACTTAAACTTAAAGAAACATTACGAACACATTTACACGTAAATACAAATCAGTCAATTAGCTTAATCATAATGTGACATAGAAGGAGCCTGGAGTGTACTTCATAACATCCTTTCTCAGAAGTGTCTTGTTAGCTTTAAATAAATTACAGACCTCTGCTGGTACACGTGTCAATTTCACGCCTGGGAGAGGCAAAGCGTGACATCCACTCAATGGACCAGCGGCTCTGTCGGGTTAGAGAATGTTTCATATATGATATTAATGTAGTGTTTTTTGATGTAGGCTCTAGAGGGCAGGATGTGACCACATTTACAGTGAACCAATAACAGCACCTTCTTTAAGGCTGTTTATTTCTTCTTTTGAAAACAACAGGTTTATTTTGTTATTTTTATTTTGATCGGTGTAACTGATGCAGGTGTAATGTTCACAGCTGTGAGCGCAGTGGCAAAACTGTCTTTTTTCACACAGTCGTCTGGGAGTTGAGCTCCACATATTTCTGGTCTTCAGTAATATTGAAGCTCAAGTGTAACTTGAGTAAGGAACATCTGTAATCACTCATCGGCCTGCAAACTCAGTGCTGACATCATTACTCTGGTCCAATCATTTTCCTGCCTGTCTTCTGTTCTCTGTGTTTGAAATCTTAGTGCTTTTCCATTATTCTGTCTTTCAGACTTCCATTGATGCCTCCCACCTCCTCCTCATCTTCATCTTCACTACCACCAGCATCTAGACTCCAGGGGGTAATCCTCACTCCTCCCACTGCTGGGATCTCATTCTGCTATGATGGGTCACGGATGTCTAATTGCCAAATAGCCTAAATGAATTCTATAGCTTGATGAATCACGCTCACTTCTTCTGCATGAACTGTCCATGACCACCAAAAGTGGAAATTACTAATGTAGCATTTGTCTCCTTATAGACAGCAAATTTCTATTCAGACACATCCCTGGAAGCGTTACGGTAAGTGTCGACAGCAGATGGGCACTAAAAAAATAATTCAGGCCAAGAGTTTGATTCCTATTTAGTCTGCTCTGTTTATACAAATCATCAGGCTAAGTAGGCAAATTCCAGTTGCTTGTTATGCTGTCATATATCACATTTTCACTTAAGTATCACTATGGACAAAAATATTTATGAAATTATGTTGGTCTGATATTTACTTCAGAAGGGTTTCTCTTTCATTTTTAGACAAATTAATTAAGAGCAGTGGCAGCTGGGTGGGTGGTCTAACAAATGAATTATGAAGTTCACACTACTAGCAGCAGCATCACAGCCTCGATACCACATTACAACCAAAAGACCTTATCGTAGCAATACCAACAAAACTACATAAGGGAATACCCAGAATACCAGTCACACACACTCTCACACAGATTTTGACTAGTTGTTGCTGTACACATTAGCCTTTTTTGATTGGTTGTTGTTGTTGTTTTTACAGAGACAAAATATGCAAGAATGATAGCTGATGATGAGAATGGGGCAGGTTCTGTGTGTTTATAGCAGATAGAAACATTTAGCCAGGATGAACTGCAGGTTTGTAAAAGTTGTTTTTCTCCCTCTAAAGGGAGGAATAAAAATTAATTTAGATGTGTTTTACATGAAGGCGCTGACGTAGTTATCAAAAACGTTAAACTGTCAAAGCCACAGTAATGATGGTAGGCGATCAAGTTTTAAACCTTGATATATTTCAGACATTGGTCACTAGGTGGCAGCAGAGTTCCTCTGCATTGCCTCAGTGTGCAAGATGAAAACTTAAAAAAATCCCACTCTTGTTCTCTTGAATGAGCTTTTTTATGATGTTTCACTCCTCAGAAATTCATCATCATAAGTTAAGAGAACAAACAGCCCTGGTATTTTTCTGTTTACAAATAGAGATGAAGAAGAAAGCGCTCTGAAAATGTAAGTGCTTCTAAACAAATGTGAAAAGATTCATGGATACAGATAACCTGCCCAATTCTCATCTGACAAATATATTACAACAAGTTTGTTGTTTTTTGGGGGTTTTTTCCTTTGTAGTAGACTGAAAATTTAATACTCTTTAATGCTTCCCACATACAGCTATGCTTTACCAACAAAGAGCACAGAGGTCATGCTGATGCAGGAGCAAGGCACCAAGACGTACGTCGATGCTGTCCTCAAGACTCACCACCGAGTCATTCAGGTAAGACCTGGCTTGTTGTGTTTTTTGGGGTTTTGTTTGTGCTCAAACTGCAGGTGCTGCAGGTGTACTGAGAGGTTTTAAAGACCTAACTGTTAACAGTGTTATTACTTTTTGTCCAGCTGAGCACTCTGAACGCCGCGCTGTGTCCCGTATGAGTAAGCTGTTGCATGTTCATCTTTTAGTCCATAACTGTTGGAGAACATTAGAAGTGCTCACTATAACCAACCAAACTCCATCTTACTCTTAAAAGCAATGTGCATGCGTAGTTTTTGGTCATATCGTAATTTTTACTACTAATCCACTTCTCTCCCTCTGAACCTCTCAGCACACCGAAGCTGATTTCCAAGCACGGTTCAAGACGCGTCCGGAGCTGGAGGGGCTCATCGCTCAGATGAACCAATAACTTTCACCGAGTATCAACACTACAGTACTTGTACGACAACTAATTTATAGCGCATTGCTCATTCCTCAATAACATCCCGTAAAAACCGATTTTCTGCTTTAAGAAAAACAAACGTGTGCACATTTCTATTTGTCTTATTGGGGGAAATAAAACCAGACTCACTTTTTTTCCAGCTCAAAACTTTTTTTTTATTATTTAATCTACAAATTATTCTGCTTCATTGAAAAGTTTGAACACCAAACGTAGGCACGATATCATTTTTCACTTTTAATTAAAACAAAGTAGTTATAATAAAATGTGAGTTATTATAATTAAGTGTGTTTATTTAAATATTTTCTCATCTTCTGAATAAAGATTAACTTCCATTTCCCATCTTGTAGAAAACATAAAACACATAAAATTACAAAGACAAAAAAAGGTAAAATATTATTTAAAAAAGGCATTTTTTAAATTTTTGAAAAAAGAAAAAAAAACAATTATTTGGTTGCGAAAAAAAGATTCTGCAATGTTCATAGGTTTATATACCTTAAACAATAGATTTAACCCTTAATTTTTATGCCACTAACTAGATAAAATTAGGTTTAATCATTCTTTCACATCATATTCTTGCACAGGAGGTACGGAAAGGCCGCATGTTAATCAAATGTACAGATCGGCTCCATTTTCTAAGCAGTCATTACAGTCATGTTCTTTCACTGAGATCCTTCAAGCTCATACATGAGAAACCTCAGACTGCATCCCTCTCAGGATTTTATAGACATCTCTGCTCTGTTGTGTCAGCGTCACAGACTAAACAATCTCTCTCATTTGGTCTCATGTTGCATTTGAACTTCTCTCAGCACCATGTTTGTCCTCAGAGATCACATCCTTTTCCTGAAGCTCGTCTACAACAGCTGCTGCCTCACTCGCTCTGCCAATCAGAGCTGTCCAATGGCAAACCACGAAATCCTGAGCGGAGGAAGTTGGTGAAAATTTAAAAAGAAAAAAAAGTCTAGTGTTCAGATCATCACTGTTGAATACTAGACAGTGATGATCTATATTAGGATTATAGTTGTGAGAAAAGAAGTAAATCCTTTTTTCAGTTCTAAGGTTTTACTTATCAGAATATAACAAATATCACTTTGTCCTTATCAGGTTGTAAAAGATCAACTCACTCATTTTTTAATGAAAATTATGGCAAAACGCTGAAAAACTAAATAGACTTTAATGCTTCCATTAATACAGAGGCTAAATAGCAGCCTGGTGCTGCAAACTAAACAAAGCTACGAAGCTGCTCTCTTTTCTTTTACAAGAAATCACCACAGCTGACAGATTTCCAGGGAAGAAAGTAGTAATAATTTTAAAGAAACAAGTGTTGATGCCCAACAGTCTGGTGAGAATTATTATTCACAAAAAGAAAACATTCAAGGACGGCTTCCAGTGTTCACACGAGTCACCATCCCAGTAAATGTCAGACCGTGCAATGCTCAGGGAAGCTACAAAAACCTCAAAAGACCCTAAAGGCCTCAATTAGCATGTTATATGAAGAAGAAAGTCTCTTCACATGTTCTCTTCTCATTTTGCAGCTACAGGAACTAAACACTCCGCAGTCATTGAGTTGAACTTCTTGGTATACCAAAGTTTTCAAGAGAAAAATGCAAGGGCATCTGCTGACAGATAAAGCTTGGCTGAAATTAAATCATGCAGCAGGACAATGATCCCAAGCACAGGAGAATGGAGCAGTCAAAGTACAGACCTCAACCGGACTGAAATGCTTTTTCAGACAGCTGTGTGTAAATGAATGACAGCAAAGTTCAATGAACTGAAGCGGTGCTGTAAAGAAGTGTGAACCAAAATACCTCCACAATGATGTGAGAGACTGATAAAGTAACACTGATTGCTTCTTATTGTTGCTAAATGTGGTTTTACAAGCCACTAAATCTTGTGTTGTGCTTCGTTTTTCACACACTACTTCTGCACTTTGGCCTAGTTTTGTTAAATGAATAAATATAAACACATTCCTCATCTCAGGTTTGTATTTAGATTCTTTCAGAATCCGATTAGAACCAGATGTTTTTTCCCCTTCAAATTATAGCTGGATAAGTAAAACCTTAGAATAAAAAAAATGGTGTACCTTCTTTTTCATGACTATTTTTTTAAAGGGATCTACTTTGATAACAATAATAATCTAATAATCATGGATTAAAACGAACCTCTTACCCTGTTCTTGGTGAATGCTTGAGTTTAATAGTCATCTGGAATAAAAGGGTTCACATTGGTCAGATGGTGGCTGTTTATAGTTAAGATGAGCTGCGTTAGGGTAACAACATATAAAACACTAACCTGTTCCGATAGCGCACGTCCACACGGTGTCCTTTTCCTTTCCTCCCCTGCGCTCAACTTCAAGTTTCAGTTTCATGTTTCCGAAGTCGCTTTTCACATTTCCAATGACCACCTCAAAGAAATTAGTGTCGCTCCACTCCAACATGAACTGCTGTTTCTGTAGACAAAACATTTTATGGAAAGTTGAGGATTTTTGCCGTTTCTATGTTATGGTGCAATGAACAGAAGTGCAGCTTAGTCCAAACCTCAGGGCAGATTTGTGCTGTGTCCCAGTCTGTTGAGAGGTAGAAATAACTCTCCAGCTGTACAGGTTCAACAGGACTTGTCTTTCGGATTTTTCTGAATCCGTCAGATTTCTCCTTCTTCTCCACTTCCTGAAACATGGAAAAATGGACCATTCTTCACATACAAGTAATGGTTGGAAATCTTTGGGAATCGTGTTCACATCTATTCATGTCTTTAATGAACATATCTGTTTGTGTTTATATCAAGATGAGAACATTGATTTGCACTACTGCAATCCATGAAACTGAAAAGGGAAAATGGCAAGAAAACACAAGTAACAACTACAAAGTTTAAAAAAAGCTCAAAGCTGTTCAAAAAACAGCTTTTGAAAGAATGATTAAATTACATTAGCATAAAGATGGCTGTAAGTTCTTAACTTTTAATGCAGTTTTTTCTGCCTGAAAGTCAGTAATGTTGTCAGTTGGGTTGTCAAAACATTTAGAGACCAAACTCTATTAATTTGCTGCCTTGTAGTGTCACTGTGTTTTTGTATTTATCAATGAGAGCATTTTATTTCTCTCTGTTATTATATATCACCTTGATGATATTTTTCCTCACTTCTACTTTATATTGTTGCTCCAGTATGTGGCATTGTATTACCTGTTGTATTAGAGGATCACGTGGGACCAGGTAAACGTGCAGAGTGAGGCCAGATGTGATTTGCATGTATATCAAGACATCAGCAAAAACTTTTAGATATAGGCCCAGTTTCTTTAGGATCATGGCTCCTCTTAGAGAGAACTCCGGCTTGTTTAACTTCACATGGGATGATGTCATTTCAGACACTTGCTCCAAATAATCTCCACTGCTGTCCACATGCAGAACTCGAAATATGTCTGACATCGCTGCATTTTCACCTGCAAAGCACAAACAGTCGTGTGTGCATAAATATCTTTATTACTGTAATAAAACAATCATATGTGTTTTACGACTGCTCACCTGTACAGATCCAGTGCGGCAGACGGACTTCCTCTAGCTTCCCATCTGTGACTTTGATGTCCATTAGGGGTCCTGCTGGTATGTAGTCCATGCATACAGGTTTCCTCATGAATCGCTCCCATGAGCTAAACTGGTATCTGAAGCTGACGGTTTCCTTACAAACCCACTGCAAGGCAGACTCGCTGCATTCATATTTGCCACTTTCAGACTGCAGGCTGAATTTGAATAGACAAGACAAAATGCTCTGTTATGCTCTGTTCACATGCACGAACAGAAACAGCAAAACTGCAAATAATATAAAATGGCACTTGTAATGAATTACTTTATGGTCTGTCTAATAGTTATCGATAACCTTTACCTGTAAGTATGAACCTCCTCCATTATCTCAACTTCAGGTTTCAGCTTAGTCCACTGACTGGAGTCCTGTTGTACAAGATATTTTTTTCATTATATTTTAACAATATAATTATACATTTACATTATGACTTGAATTTTTACGTGACATACAATATATGAGAAACAAACAAAATCCCAGAGAAGTAGAAACTTACTGTTTCATTGTCAAACGTTTTCAGAAGTCTCTCTGATGGTTCTTGTAAAGCAAAGTTAAATTTTAAAGAGCTGGCCAACAAAATATCATTCAGACACATTGGTTTTTTCCCCTTTACCACAAGTGCTATCATGTGTGAGATTTCTACATAAGAAAATTACATTAAGTACATATAAGATATCTATTTTCTATTGTTAGAATCTTTAAGTGTAACAATAAAACCAGTTTAGTACAGGAAAACTTTGTACGCAGCACTAACTCACTTTGATAATGGCAGTACAAAATGTGTATTATTAACACATATGACATTTGTAAAGATGAGGACTTTAGTAACTTAATTCTCTTACCCTCAGCTCTGTGAACGTTGTAAGCAACAGGACCTCCGATTGTAAATCCAAGATAAAAGAACACATGGCCTTTTTTCCAGAGGCTGTCTTTTCGGTTGGCATCTAACTCGATCTCTGTGTCACCAAATGTTGCATACAGCCTGTAATCTTGCACTATACCTTCAATTCTGAGGAGTTTGCCTTGGACTGTCGGATCAGTGAAAATATCGTCGTTCCTCCAGTTTGTTTTTGGGTCTTCCAGTGCATCTTGAGTCCACAAGATTTCAAGGTTGCGTCTGTGAACAAGTCTGTTCAGACCCTGACCCGGTCCAAGAAAAAATATGGGTCGAAGGTACCTTGACCGAAAGAGTGACTTATATTCTTGTTCATAGGAATGCAGAATATTTTGGATTAAATGAGGGAGGTCAGAGGCCAATTCGTCTTCACCATCTGTAGGCCAACACAACAGCAGAGCTAACATGTGAAACTCGGGTTGCATCTCAGGAGCCAATGGCATTTTCTCTGTAAAGCTGCTTTGGTAGTCGGAGCTGGACGGAGGTTCTTTCATATTTATCAGCATGATATTGGCCAGAACGTAGTTGAGTAAGGCATGTGTAGCAGAATGTTTGTGTTGGCAGATTTCTTTCCACCATACAGCAATGTCCTTGGTGTCTGATCTAGTGCATCTTTCAAGACATGAAAGTACTCCCGGAGAAGTGACAGCCAGTTTTTGTTTAAGTTTGTGGAAGGCTTTCTGGAGTTGATCATTTGGTTCTGTGTCTCCAACATACTTTTTGTAGCATTCTATTGTCTTTCTGGAAATGTAGAATGAATCGTCTCTTTTAACAACAGAATATGAATACGTTAAAAACGTGTCAAAAAATTCAAATCTTTTCTCAACCAAATCTCTGAGGCTGTTTATTAGCTCCTTAAACCTGACAATGTTCCTATCTCCGGTGGATTTCAGGACAGAGTCCAGTGACACGGTTCTTGTGAGAACTTGCTTCCAAAGTTCATCATGTCTGATAAGATGGTCATACAACAGGCTGCAAACTTCCAGATAACCAAACAGCCCTCTGGTGTTTAAAGCACGCAAGACTTTTACATTCCCATCTCCTTGTTTACCCTTTGCATGTTCATTTTTAGCAAGTTTTTCTTCATCTTCAAAAGCTTCAATGGCTTTTTGGGCCAGTGTCAAAATTTCGCTTGGTCTGGTATAAACGGGCATCTTCTTTAGGTGGCTCTTATGGACTTGGCCTAGTGTATCTGCAACAAATGAACTCCAAGGAGCCCTCCGCTTTGCTTCTTTTGCCCAGATTTCTGCATTGTAGTAGTCTTCTAGTTGAATATAATAAAAACGAGCAAGAGTCTGTGGAAAAAGTGAAACTTCATAAAACTTATTTGAGGCCATGATCAAAACTGACAGACTGTTGCCCTCATCTTCTCTCTTTGTAATATCTTGAATCAGTCTGGAAAACTTTTCTTTCCATTCTTTAATGCCATGAGTTGGGTCCTCTATTACCGTAATTTCTCTTTTATTTAGCATGTCTTTGATAAACCCAAGTAAATATGGAGGAACATAACTTCTGCAAAAACTGTTCAAGAAGTGTCTTGTTGTGTCACTTCTGGTCACACCCGCATTAGCCAACAGTTCAGTACAACACTGAGCTATCATATTGTGAGCCATGCGAACCTTTTTTTCAGATCTTTCACCTTGTTGGAAGGTGACGATCAGATGACTGAAAGGCTGCATTTGATCCTCCAGTGAAAGGTGACCAAACTTGTCTCTTCTGAGGAAGTCCAGGCACTGAGACTCCAGGAGATATGAACCTGGTACGTAGGCGTTCAGCAGACACAGGAAGGCAGCAAGCTGCATCTTCAGTGGCTTATTTGTTCTTTTGATATGTTCTAATGTAGCACATGCGTTCCTGATGTAGGCTTGAGAGAAATTAGACTGCAGAATGTTAAAACCATGAAACTGCTTGCACCGATCACCAAATCTTCTGCCAAGCTCCTCTTTTTTCATATCAAAGTCTGCTTGCTCTCTGTCTGAGAGAGCTTTTTTGAGAATAATAGATTTTCTCATTTTCCTCTTGAACTTTTGTTTCAGTTCATAAGAACGCGCCTTTTGGTGGATAATCCCGTCACTGCTTCTCACACAGTTCAGTAAAATTACCACAGGCAAATCAATTTCTATATCCTGTTCAGCAATCTCTTCCATAATCCTGTCCTGGAGGATGTCCAATATGAACTCATCATTTAGTAACAACAGTACCGTTTTCTGGTGGCCATGGCTACCTGCTGTAAAAAGGCTGACCACATCTTGCGCAACTTTTGTGATATCTAATGTTGAGCCTGTCAAAACAGCACATCTGAAGGTTTTCCTTAAGTCCCACAGCACCTGCATAGCCAGTGTGGTTCCCCCACATCCTTGTTGATGAAACAGTTTAATTGTTGATGTCCCAGGGCCTTTTCTTCTCAGGTGAATTTGTTCTTTAAGGGTTTCATATCCATCTCGTTTGATAAAAGGAGTTGCATTGCCATCTGACACTGCTTGTTCACTGATATAGAAGTTTAACCAGTTCGGTGGGGCCCCTCTGTAAAAGTTTTCCTCCACTTGCTCAGTGTGTTGAGGTTCAACAAACTCTCCTTCAAACTGATTGGCATGGAGGACATCCAAAAATGAGAAGGAATCACTGATTTTACTCCTTGCATCTGCTTCTCCACCTTCAGCAGTGGACAGGGCTGGTCTGTTTGCCATCTTCACACTTTCACTTTACTTCATGGTAATGAATGTAAAAACAAAACACAAACATTTGTTAGTCTTATGTCTTAGCTTAAACTATTTGTAAATTAAGCTCTTACATTCACTTTATGGAATGTGATATATTTAAATAGCCATTTCATTGCTGGTGGAGTACACGCATATATAGCCTTCTCCATGTAAAGGACCAAACATTAACTTCAACAAAAACTTTCAGATCTTAACGGGATTTATCTTACCTTCTCTAAAATGTCGCGGACAGCTCTAGCGATCTGCTATCATGCCATGTGTTCAAGCACTGGGACCGTGGATGTGTACTGTAACCCAGGAGGTAGTAGACACACCCAAAGCAGGAAGAGATAATCCCTTACAAACATGGACACCTCTACACTTTTAACGTCAGAGCAGTTCTAAAACAATCCCAGGCGCATTTCCTTCTTGCTTAAAGTTTTTTTTTTTTTTTTTAAAGGCAGGGGCTACACTTGACTTGTTCAGTCGATAAACAAGTCAAATATTGCACAATTAGAAGCCAAAGAGTGGAAATTTGCAAATTTATCCAGCACAAATAATAAAATAGGTGGTATGTGTTAATTTTGTCCTATATTCAAACATTACGCGCACTTCTTCAAAGCGGTATTGTATTCATAAGTTCATTTGATAAGGAAACGTTCATCACAACAGGAAATACTGACGTTTCACTATGAACGCGTTCATGACGGAAGATTATTCTTTCCGTCACTATTCGCGCTTGTGGTTGAGTTAACCTGTTATTCAAGTTCATATAGAGATAAAGTTAAGTGTTACGAACGAGTACGATATAACGATATGATGATTTACAAACGTGTACAATGATTTGTGTGTAATGAGGACTCACAAGCGCGTGCTTCGATCGACCATGTAAAACCCTCCTACGCATGCGCATATCCAAGCCTGAATAAAGGGTTTCAAAACCGTTATGTGCTGCCGACGGGAAGCTCAATATTGACGTTTCGATACCGTATTGAGTATCTACGGTCATTGGTATTGAGTCACCGAGGCACAGATGTTTCAAAACCCTGTTCCAAAGTGCGGTTGAAAACACCCAGGTCACGTGACCACGACAAACTCCGACGTTGTTGTGTGTTTCACGCCTGTTTCGACAGGTGGCGTACTTGCTGCTTCCAGCCAACGAGAGGCGCCAGGATATGAATCAGTGATGTTTTTGACGTTAAAGCTTCTATTTTTGTGTGTGTGTAAAAACAAAAAATGTATCTGATTATTCTTATTCTTATTATTTGATGAGATATAAAGTCATACGTAAACTCATTAAAATATCTCAATAAAAACTCATCTGCTTTCAGGGAGAAATCCAAACGTTTCTTTCATATTAATCAGCATGATATTGGCCTGAATGTAGCTGGGTAAGACATGTACAACAGAGTCTTTATGTTGACATAGTTCAATGTCCTTGGTGTCTGATTTAGTCCATCTTTCGAGACATGAAAGTACTCCTGGAGAAGTGACAGACAGGTTTTGTTTAAGTTTGTGGAAGGTTTTCTGGATGTGATCATTTGACTTGGCACAACATACCTTTTGCAGACATTCTGATGGTTTTTTTTTTGTGAAATGTAGGATGAATCATCTTTTTTCAAAACAAAATCTGAAACTGTCAAAAAAATTCTAACTTTTTCATAACCATATCTCTGAGGCTGTTTACTAGCTCCATAAACATGGAAAGTTTCTCATCTCTGGGGGATTTCAGGACAGAGTCCAGTCACACGGTTTTGGTGAGAACTTTCTTCCAAAGTTCATTGCTGTTCATTGTCTGATAAAATGGTCATACCACAGGTAACCAAGCAGCACTTTCTTGTTTGCCTTTGACATGTTCATTTTTAGCAGGTTTTTCTTCATCTTCAAAAGCTTCAATCCCCTCTGGGCCAGTCTCAAAATTTCTCGTGGTCTGGCAGAATTGGTTGTGTTCTCCAGGTGGCTCTTATGGACTTGACCTAGTGTATCTGCAATAAATGAACTTCAATGAGCCCTCCGCTTTGCTTTTTTTTGCCCAAATTTCGATATAATAAAACAAGCGAGAGTTTGTGGAAAAAGGGAAACTTCAAAAAACCTTAGGAATTCAAGGGGGGGGTGAATATAGTGCCTCAAAGAAAATGCAACCTGATATCACAGCAAATTGTATAATAGACCAGCTGGTCTATTGTGTGGATGTTATGCTTTGCCTTGTCTATAGGTATCAAATTAACATGCATGCTTTTCAGTACCAGCAGAGGTTAAGAATTTGTTTAAAGCTTCATGAAAACAGTCAGAGCCAACTTTTAAAGAAACATTACTAACACATTTACATATAAATACATATCAACCATACAGCTTAATCCTACGTTGCATAGAAGGAGAGTCAAAGCATGACATCCACTCAATGGACCAGCGGCTCTGTTGGATTAAAGAATGTTTCATTTATGATATTAAAGTAGTGTTTTTGGTGTAGGCTCTAGAGTGCAGGATGTGACCAAATTTACAGTGAACCAACAACAGGTTTATTTAATAAGAAACCTTTCAGGTATTTCTGATGTTTTAGCAACTTTGACCTGTGTAACTGATCCAGGTATAATGTTCACATCTGTGAGTGCAGTGGCAAAACGTTACCCTTATCACACAGTCCTCACCCAGCATGCTGGGAGTTGAGCTCCACATATTTCTGGTCCTCAGTAAAAATGAGGCTCATGTGTAAGTGTAGCCGCTAAGACTGGTGGACCTAAATCTTCACCACCACGTCTTTATACATACAAGCGCAAAGGGGAGTGAGCGGGTCAGCGCTCAGGGCACAGAAACTTAGCTGGCTTCAAACACCATTTATTTCCATTTAAAAAAAAAAAAAACCCCCACACAGCCAGAGTCACAAATACAAGATAAAATTCCCCGTATACAATAAAAGTAGTGTTGCAACCCGCTAAAAACCCTGCCGGCAGAAATAACTATACACTATTAAAACAAGGCTAAAACATGTTTTCCATATACTAAAATTGTCCTCCCACAGTCCCATAATCCAGCCACAAATGGGCGAATGGTCCTTATCTGAAAGAGACAGGAGAGGAACTTCTCTTCCGGGATGGGGAAACTCGCCAGCAACAGACCAGGGAGGAGGCTCCTATCGCAGACCTGTCTGCTCCGGACAGCGCGTCGCTTCACCGTCCCGCCCCACTCCACACCTGAACACGGCCTCTCACCGTCAGATGCAGGCAGAGGGGCATCCCTGCCCTGTTGTGCATTGCGGCCATCGCCACCCACTGTTGCCGTTCCTGCCGTTAGGACTGGATCGCCGAACAACTCGCGGCGCCCCACAGTCAGGCAGCAGTTCGTTCCACACACGTGCGGGCTTGCACGCGTTCCTTTTTCTCCTCCTCACCCTTCGTGTATCGCTTCTTCCTTCTTTTGTCTCTGCGCTCACCATCCCCTTTAACAGGTCAACCTGGTGGCTGATAGGCCACCTTGGGGAACGCCCCCACCTCACAGGTGCCTACAATTGTCTGTTTAGTCCATAGTGGGTTAAAGGAACATGGTACAACATTAACACAAATATAAATATGAGGATAAAACCATGCAGTATAAATATCAATAAACAAACATGCAATATAAATATCCCAATAAAATCATGCAAATAAAATCAACACTATGTACCAATACACAGATTGATAAAACATAAAAACACAAATTTCCGCTGTGTGACATAAGTTCAGTAAGGAACATCTGTAATCACTCATCGGGCTGCAGACTCAATGCTAACATCATTACTCTGGTCCAATCATTTTCTTGCCTGCCTTCTGCTCTCTGTGTTTAAAATCTCAGTGGTCTTCTGTCATTCTGTCTTTCAGACTGTCATTCATGCAACCAGGCTCCTCCTCATCTTCATCTTGACTGCCACCAGCATCTAGACTCCAGGGGGTGCTTTGCTCTCCTCTCACTACTGGGATCTCATTCTTCTCTGATGGGTCACTGGAGTCTAATTGTCAGATAGCCTTACTGAATTCTGTAGCTCACTTAATCATGCTCAGTTCTTCTGCACGATCTGTCCTTGTAAACTTTTTTTTTAATTTTAATTTTTCAAATAAAAAAGAGCAGAAGTAGATTGTGACTTGAGGTTTTTACTTCCACACACTGTTCAGGTCAGTTATGACTGTTGTAACTGTTCACATTCACTTAAGGTTTTTTTTTTGTCACCACTGGATAATAAAGCCCTCATTTACTTTCCAAATAGTGTTATTTAATTCTTTAAATCTCTTCTTATATTGTAAATGTTATTTTCTTAAACATCAAGCATCGTCTTATCAAAGACGTGTGTACTTGGAAGTTTATAATATATTTTGGATAATTTAGTATATGCCAGACAAGCTCTATGTTTATGTTTACAGTCAAAGAGCTGCACCAAAAGTGGAAATTCATACCTATCCCATACACAATTGTCATGTAATTATAGGCATCAGACGGTGGTTGACAAAAATAAAAATAAAAATAAAACAAATAAAAAAAATAATCAGGCCAAGAGTTTGATTCCTTTTCAAGCTACTCTGTTTATTCAAATCAACAGACAAAGTGCACCTGTATGTTTATTATGCTGTCAGATGGCATAGTTTCACTGAAGGATCACCATGGACAAAAGTATTCAAGCAAATTAGGTTTTTCTGATATTTAATGCAGAATTTATGTCTTTGTTTTTTAGTTTTTTGACAAATAAATTGAGAGATAGTTGGCAATTCACTAACAGCCAGTAAACACATTTGAAATTAATGCAAAACAATATTATTATACAAAGGTGGCTATGTATGTAACTTTAATATTGATTCACATAATCAAATTTGAGTATGCAAATTTCCAAATAGATTCAGTGCTGCAGAAACAAAACATTACCTACTGAGTAATGATAAATTCAGCAATACTCATCTTAATTTAAACAAAGATAAAACTACAAAGGTCTGATTAAAAATGTGAAAAAAACCCCCACAACACAATGCAACACAATGAGAACAAAGAAACCCTATTTTCTATTTTTAAAATTGCATAAATCCATAATAAAACCATGAAGGTAATAGCACATACACGGAACTGCATTTTAATGCACAAATAAAACAACAAATAAACTTATAACTCATAAATCTACTGTTTTAGAAAAAAAATCAAAACAGTACAATACATCAAGCAGCAACTAAAATATGTCAAACAGTTTCATTGGTTATGCTTCACTCGTGTCATGTTATAAATGACAAAACAATTCTGTAATATCATGTTTTTAAAACTTCCAATTAAAACAATTAAACAACAATGTAAAAAAATCATTTGAGACGTTTCTTCACAAAGTTTGTAAACTTCACTACATAAAAGCTTACATAGATGTGACAAATCCACGAACAAAGTATTAAATAGACACTTGGCAAAAAAGTTTTAGGAACTCAACTTTTTCTATGAATCAGAATGTCTGTTGTTTAATCTAAGGTGTTAGCAGAAATAATATATTTATGACTATAACTGCGGCAGCAGGAAAAATGACCATAACACATACTTCTTTTGCATTGGTTTTAAACATTACAGAGCCCTTTCCTTTCGTTTTTGCCACTACATGTAAACACATAAACACAAAGAAAAGTCTCAGAATCACCTTCCCATGGGGAAACTGAGCACAAACTTTAATGTCCCTCATTATCTTTGGTGTCTTTCACATCGTTGGTCAGGGCTGTTCCACTGAGATCCATGACACTGTGATCTGAGGCAATCAGTAAACATAAAATAAGTTGAAAAACACAATAATGGATGTTAAAAAAATCTTATTCCACAACAGAAACTAAGGTGTATACAAGCTGATGTTGTAATCTTAGTAGATATGATGTGTTAGTAAACATATTTGCATGTTAATATTTAGAACTTGCTGTTACATTAATGTCCAAGGTGTCTTTCTGCTGATATATAAAAAGTTGTCTGTTTTGGTATATGTTTCAGATAAGAGCAACAAAACACTAATGGCGAGGGGACAGGACTTTTATTTTATATGTACCACTATTCATAAGAAGAGTAATTTCCTGGACTTGCTGGTTGTTTTGCAAATAAATACATGATGTTGGTTAAACTGGTAGTTTTACAAAATGTGTTTCGAAAATAATTTTTCAACCTGAAAAATGATGTCTTCAAGACCATAATACAAACACGATCACTATAGAACTATAAACTAATAACAAGCAGCTACAGTTCACTGTAGTTTCACTGTTATGCTTTCTTACCTGTGTCTGCAGTTTTGCGCTGAATGTCAAAGGCCACGGGACCTCTGATGGTGAATCCAAGGTAAAAGGTAACTGAGCGTGGTTTCCAAATTTTGTTTCTCACATTGGCATCCATCTCAATCTCTTTGCCACCAACTCTTGTATACACTTTGTAGTTTCTTACTTCTCCATCAAGTCTGAGAAGGAGCTCTTGAACAGCAGGATTTCTGGAGATTTCTTCTTTCTTCCAGTTATCTGCCGGTGGATCACCGACTTCCTGACGGACAGGAAGCAGCATGTGAGGCTGGGAAAGAATGTCTCGGACTCCCGGACCATCAGCACCGGCTCCCCTCAGGGCTGTGTTCTTTCTCCTCTGCTCTTCTCCCTGTACACCAACTGCTGCACCTCCACCCACCAGTCTGTCAAGCTAATCAAGTTTGCAGATGACACCACCGTTATTGGGCTCATCTCGGACGGGGACGAGTCTGCCTACAGGAGGGAGGTTGAACGTCTGGTGACCTGGTGCAGCCACAACAACCTGGTGCTGAATGCCCAGAAGACAGTGGAGATTATTGTGGACTTCAGGAAGCACACAGCCCCACTCCCCCCCATCATCCTGACTGACACCCCCATCACCTCTGTGGACTCATTCCGCTTCCTGGGTACCACCATCACCCAGGACCTGAAGTGGGAGCCCACCATCACCTCCGTCATCAAGAAAGCCCAGCAGAGGATGTACTTCCTGAGGCAGCTGAAGAAATTCAACCTGCCAACACGGACGATGATGCAATTCTACACTGCAATCATCGAGTCCATCCTCACCTCCTCCATCACCGTGTGGTACGCTGGAGCCACTATCAGGGACAAACAGAGACTGCAGCGTGTTGTGCGCTCTGCTGAGAAGGTGATTGGCTGCAGACTCCCATCTCTGCAGGACCTGTACACCTCCAGGACATTGCGGCGTGCAGCTCGGATCTCAGCTGACCCTTCTCACCCTGGACACAGTCTGTTTGACCTGCTCCCCTCAGGCAGGAGGCTCCGGTCCATTCGCACCAGAACCTCTCGCCATAAGAACAGTTTCTTCCCCTCTGCTGTCGGACACATGAACAATAACCACATGACTGTCCCCGCCACTAACACATGACCCTACGCTGTGTCACTGCATCATTTCATGTTTGGCACTGATCACCACCTGCACTCATGTATATATCTTTCTACGTAGCACTCATAATTCTTATTCTCATGTATATATCTCATGTATATCTCATGCACATATCTTTCTTTCTACATAGCACTTTAATTCTTATTGTTTGCACTGAAGCACCGCAGCAATTTCCTAATGTTGTAAACCTCAACATCTGGCAATAAACCCCATTCTGATTCTGATTCTGATTCTGATTCTGATTATCGCTCCAATCTGCTTCAATCACTTTCAGATGTTTCTCAATAACATTTCTGTGAACAATTCTCTTCACACCTTCACCTTTCCCAATGAAAAACACAGGAAGGAGGTATCTGTTTCGAAAGTACTTCTTATATGTATTTTCATAAGACTTGTACATTTGCTGAGTTAACTCACTGAGGTCTTAATCACATTGGCCTTGATTTCCAGCCCAGTACCAGAGGAGGGAGAACATGTGCAGCTCAGGTGGGTCTTTCTTGCTCGATGGCATTTTCCCTATAAATAGTGTGAGGATGTTGTTGACCAGAGCTGCTTCTGAATCTGCACTTGGACACATTTCTCTACACTTTGTAGATATGACTTCGAGCTCTAATTGAGAGCATTGTTTGACAAGAAATGACAGCACTTCCACAGACTGGTCATCTAGGTTTCCCTCCTGAAACATCTGGATGAGTTGTTTTGCAGTTGTGTCTCCAACATACTTCTGGTAGCACTCTGAGGTATCTTTAGATATATATTCAGGATCATCTTTCTCCATTTTAGGCTTTGAGTAAGTCAGATATTTTTCCAAAAACATGCATTTTCTCTCAATGTCATCTTGCAGGCTTAATATGAGATCATTGAATCTTTGGAGTTTGTTGTCTCCAAGTAATTTGAGGACAGAACCCATCGATACTTTTTTGGTGAGAACTTCTTCCCAGATTTCATTTTGACTGACAAGTTTCTTATACAGAGTTTTGCAGACCTGCAGGTAACCAAACTGCCCTCTGGAGTTATAAAAAGGTGAAACTTTTATATTGCCATGTTTTTTCATGTCTGGTCCATCTTCATCCTCAGCAAGTTTTTCTTCATCTTCAAAAGCTTTAATGGCTTTTTTGGCCAGTCTCAAAATGTCTCTTGGTTCAGAAATCTCATTGTTCATTAGGTGGTTTTTATGGACTTGGCCAAGTGTGTCAGCAACAAAAGAATTTTGAGGATCTCTTTCTATTGCTCTCTGTGCCCACATTTCTGCCTGATTGTAGTCTTTTAGTTCTATATAATAAAAACGAGCAAGAGCTTGTGGAAAAAATGGATTTTGACCAAATGTATTTGAGGCCACTTTTAAAACTGTTGCACACTGCTCTTTCCCCTCCATCATTTCAATGTCTAGAATCAGTCTAGAAAACTTTTTCTGTTTGATGTCTGTGCTGTTGACTTGGTCCTCTTCTTTTTTCATTTCTCTTTTGGTTAACATCTCTTTGACAAAACCAAGCAACCAAAGAGGAATCGGATCTCTGCAAAAAGTGTTCACGAAGTTTCTTGTTGTGTCACTTCTGGTCACGCCTGCCTTTGCCAACAGTTCAGTACAACGTTGTGCTATCATAGTGTGAGCCATGTGGACCTTTTTCTCAGCTCTTCCATCTTCTTGGAATGTGATGATGAGATGACTGAAAGGCTGCATTTGATCCTCCAAGGTCATCGTAGTCTTCATTTCCGAGGAAGTCCAGGCACTGAGACTCCAGGAGATATGAACCTGGTACGTAAGCATTCAGAAGGGAAAGGAAGGCAGCAAGCTGTGTCTTCAGTGGTTTATTTGTTTTTTTGCTGTTTTCTAATGCAGCACATGCCTCCCTGACGTAGTCCTGAGAGAAATTACTTTGCATTATGTTAAAACCATGAAATTGTTCACATTTATCTTTGTACCTCTTTTGAAGCTCTTCCTTTTTCTTATCAAATTTTTCCTTCTCATTGTCTGAGAGTGTGTTCTTTAGGACAACGTGGTCACTCTGTTGAGGTGCATTGTTTCTCACACAGCTGAGGAAAAGGACTACAGGCATACGAGTAACTATCTTCTGCTCAGCAACTGTCATCATAATGTTGATTTCGAGATCTTCCAGGATTTTCTTTTCATTCACTAACAACAGCACAGTGTTCTGGTTGTTTCGACTGCCTGCTGTGAAAAGTTGGACAACCTCTTTTGCAACTTTTGCCATGTCTGAGGTGGAGCCAGTTAAAACAGCACACCTGAAGCTTTTTCTCAAGTCCCACATCACCTGCATGGCCATTGTAGTTCCCCCACATCCTGGTTGGTGTGTCAGTTTTACAGTTGATATCCCTGGAAATGTTGTCTTTTTCTGAATTTGTTCCCTAAGTTTCTCATATCCATTTTGATAAAAGCAGTCCCAAGGGACTCTGCCTGTTCACTGATGTAGAAGTTTAAACTATTTTTTTAATTAAGCAGCAAGGCAGAACAAAGTCGGGGCTGTATCAAGACACGAGGACTAAACCCCAATTCAACCAGACCCAGAATTGATCCGGAATTAAAACAGGACTACAACAGTTCAAAATCAGGACTACTGAGGACTTAACCAGTAGCACTAAAAATCATCATAGACCTGCACTACACTTATTTTTTTAATTCTACCAAAGTACAATATTTAGATTGAGAGAAGTTTATATAATTATTCAGTCTTGTTGTGCAAACAAGCCTGCATAACTTAATAAATATAGAATTTGAAAAATAACAAATGGTATCTAAAAAATTACACTAGGTACGAGATACATGTTCTGATGAGTTTTGGTAAACAACCATTTGACTCACATGTGTGTCTCACCTGCTCTTGTTCCATCTCTGTTCTGTCCTCATTCTCCATCTCCGTTCCTCTCTCTCCCTCTTTGTGCTGACAATCAAGCCAAACACCAACATCATCAAATATACAGTCGAAACCAGATATTTACTCTTCAGATAAAAACACACTTTTTTAATTGTAAAACATCAAATCAAACTAAATGTTTATTTTTGTAAAATATATTTAAAAAAACATATTTGTTAAATTTAAGAGTAAAGAGAATTTGTCTGTATTTCTTAATTACAAATGGCACCAAATTGTGGCCGAAGAGGTTTTTTTTTACCAAACTTTATTGAACTTATAAAGCGAACAGTCAGTCATTCCAGTTCAGTTTGTACAGTAGACATACAAGACAAATAAGAGTAACAATATACAGTACAATGAAATAAGAAGGATAAATAAATAAAGGATAAAAAAGAAAAAAAGAAAAAAAGGGGGGGAATGTGACAGACCTCATAACAACTTTGTACTTTAAAGTTGTGACAGCTCATTCGTTAAACATGTCTGAATGAATTTCAATCAATGATAAACCTTTTTTATTGGAAGTTAATTTAAGAGAGTTTAAGTAATATTCAATTTCAATCAAAAACAAATTAAATGATGGGGTTGAGTTTTGAAATTTACATTTATGTATGTGGAATTTCCCAAATAAGATGGAGCGGCCGAAGAGTGAACTGTCAAAAGTACTGAATATGACGTCACTTATTTATGTGCGAATGTGTAATAATTAAAGTCAGTCATATATCCACAAACACAACAAGCTGAAAGTCAGTGATATATGTGTGTGTGTGTGTGTGTGTGTGTGTGTGTGTGTGTGTGTGTGTGTGCATATATATATATATATATATAAATATCATAATAATCTGACAATACTATAATATTGGCCATATTATATTTACATTACCACAGTGAGATGATTTTAGTCTCATGAACAACATTAACTAATTGTTATTTACTAACTAATCTTTAATGACTGTTCAGCACAGAAATGAAGCCCAACTATCATGTTTTACAGTCCTGTGGTCTCAGCCTCAGATACTCAACTAATCAAAGTGATGTCATGACAAAAATGAATGACTAATAAAACATGTTTCTCCTTCATTTCTGTCACACAAAGCTGTATGTAACGTGTCTCGCGGTTAGTATCATGGTTGCTAGGCAACCTGAACAGTGCGACGAAGCGTATACCGTCCCATTTCACAAGCCTCTCACTTCCACACTTCTCGTACTTATAGTACGCACCGTACGTAGTACGCATAGTGCGCGTACTTCAAGCGTGCAGACCCTGAATTGGGACACAGCTATAGAAACCCATAACATGAACCCTAACATGGACACAAAAATACCTAGAGCACAGAACCTGGAAACATGGCACAAAGGACAACAGACGACCTGACAATGAATGAACAGAAACACACGAATAAATACACACAAGGGTGATCAGGGGGAAGTGGAAACACAAGGGGAAACAGCTGACACTAGTCTGACATAACGAGACAAAGGAACCAAAGCTGACTACACTGACATAGGACACAGACCTTCAAAATAAAACAGGAAACATGAGATGTAGACAAGACAATGTAAACTTGACAACATAAGATACGCAGCATGAAACAGGGAGAGGGAAACTTAAATACAGGGGTAGAAAAACACAAAGAGAAACTAATAAACAAATGAACTTAGCTACCCTAAAGAACTTAAAACATCCAAATAAACTAAAACTCAAAACGCTGGGTCAACAGACCCAGGAATGTGACACAGGCTCTGTGTTTTGCCTCTACTAACCTCTCAGCTTCTTAAGCTCAGAATGGAATCGACTGGAGTTTTCTTATAAATTAACAATAAACTTAGTGTACATGTATGTATTTATATTCCTCTTGTTTTGCATAGAAATATACTGAACAACATACAAAGCATAATATATAAAATAACATCTAGTGATGTTATGAGTTTTTTTCTTTGAAAGAAGCTCCTTATGTCCATGTTGTGTTCATCAGTACATAACTGAAACTGATTTAGAGTGCTTTATTTAGCCGTGGAGGATAACAACTGAAAATGTGAAATAAACACACATGTAAGCTAAGACTCTAAAAAAAATTATTGTTGTTCGGCTTTTCATTTCACCATTTGTTGATTCACTCGCAAGGCAAGTAACGCTAAGGGTCAAGTGATCAGTTAGATATCAATCTTTTGTGATACACCGTCATATTTACATTATTTGTACAGTACGAATGATTTGCTTTAGTACCTGGTCAAATTTAGGCTCTCCTCTGTCTACCTGGCTGCACTTACAGCAAACTCGCAGGCAGCAGCTTCTCCCCACTCGCTCAAATGCGTAAGTGCTGTGCTCAGTCGCCTAGTGCCTGAGCCAGGTTCATACCAAAATTAGGGGGAATTTTTGACAGTGACTATGAAACAAATTACACTCCAAAAGACCCCGGGCTTCTGAAAAAATGACCCGGGCTTAAGCCACCCACCCCGCTCCGCCGATGTGTGGAACCCTTCCCTCAATACCCCGTGGACCCTTGGAGCCCCTGTATTACCTGCACGTTATCACTTGGTGTGTGTAAATAAACATTTTTTTGCCTTTCCGAATCTAAATCTTGAGTCCGTTCCATAAACAAAACACACACTGGCAAGGAAGAAAGCAGTGAATATAAACCCTGTGTTACTTCTATGTAATAGTGCACAAATAAAACAAAAAAGGAAACATAAATCTTAGAAATCTACCAATTCTAAAAATCTTAATAAAACCAAATCAAATCTTTGAAATCTAAATGGCTTTAGAACATGACAGTACATTAGGCAACATTTCTAGTATGTCCAACAGTTTCATTGGTTATGCTTTAATCAATGTATATTTGTAAAATACTTCTTTAACATCATGATTTCAAGATACTGATGAAACAACAATTTAAAATGATCCTTTGAGAGGATATTCAGAAGTTGATTAGCTTTCAGTACATCAGAGCTTTCATAATGGTCACAAACTCTTAAACAAATTATTAAATAGACATTAAACAGACTTTATCTAAAAGTCACAAAGTCTGTTGTTTAATCTGAGGTGTTAGCATAAACCAGTGGTTCTCAATCTTTTCACAATGAGTACCACCTTATAACAATATGTGGCTTTTAAAGTACCACCCTTATGACCGACATTAAAGTACCGTAGTATAGGCCTATTTAACACCATATATAGTTTACACTATACTGTTTTGTTTCTTATATGAATGTTATTTATTTCAATTGTTATTAGATGTAAGAAGTTGTAAAAATATGAACGGAACATAAATCATCTACCTCATTATGAGATCATATAATTGATTTTTTTTCTAGAAAGGGTTGTCCATCTATCCATTGTCTTCTGCTTATCCGGGGCGGCATCACAGGGGCAACAACCAAAGCAGAGAAGTCCAGACCTCCCTCTCCCCGGACACATTGTAACGTGCGGTGGAGATGAAGCCAGCCGCGGAGGTGTGCAGGTGGATAGTGAATGGATTGAATTGA
>NW_005187631.1:345043-358653 GCF_000239375.1 Pundamilia nyererei | reverse complement strand
GGAGATCGGCAGCGTTGCAGAGAATAACACTGAAAAATTACACAACAATGGGGAAAGTACAAGAGGAAAAAAAGAGACCTCTTCTCACGCTGGGCACCTATGGGAGGACAGCATGAGAACAGGAAACAAAAAAAACTCCTCTGCACAGAGAGCACATTATCAGTGTAAGTGTATGTAAGTGTGTGCGTGTACAGGAGGAGTGCGAAGAAGAACAAAAAGGGGGTGAGGGGGTGACACCAGTCGTAAGACAGGAGGCGCCGCCATGTGGTGATACACTGCATTACAATAGCAACTGTTACAACATCCTGTATCTTTTCCGGGGGAGCACCAAGGCATTCCCAGGACAAATGAGAAATAAACACCCTCCAGTGTGTCCTGGGTCTACCCCGGTGCCTCGTCCTAGAAATGTTTATTCATTCTAAAATTTAGACTATTTATTTCAAAAACAACACAGGAGGAATTATGACTGCACCAACCCGAATTTTGATATAAAGAGCACAGCACTCAGGTATTGCAGGTATTACTCTTATTTTATTTAGGATGGACTGATATTTCCAGCACGGTGGCACGGTGGTTAGCACTGTTGCCGCACAGCAAGAAGGTCCTGAGTTCAATTCCACCATCAGGCTGGGGTCTTTCTGTGTGGAGTTTGCATGTTCTCCCCGTGTTTGCGTGGGTTCTCTCCGGGTATTCCAGCTTCCTCCCACCATCCAAAGACATGCAGCTTGTGGGGATAGGTTAATTGGATAATCCAAATTGTCACTAGGTGTGAATGTGCAAGTGAGTGTGAATGGTTGTCTGTCCCTATGTGTTAGCCCTGCGACAGACTGCCGACCTGTCCAGGGTGTGCCCCGCCTTTCGCCCTATGACAGCTGGGATAGGCCCCACAGTGCCCCCCGCGACCGTGAAAAAGGATAAGCGGAAGCAAATGGATGGAATGGATGGATGATATTTCCACTACATAATTAAACCAATGAAGAAAAACAGCACACAGATTTAGTACTGCAGGAGCCAAACTTTTACTGAGTAATTAGTTAAAAACCAAACAAAAACAATGTTAATCTTAATAAAGTGAAAAACTGCAACACAATGAAAACAAAGAAACCCCTTCCATATTAAAAATCCATAACAAAACCATGAAGTTAGTAGCACTTAATCCTATGGCACTTTTGAAAGCACAAATAAACAAAAAATAAAACAACATCATATAGATTTTTAAATCTTTTAAAAAATCAGATCTTTGAAACTCTAAAAGGCTTTAAAACAGTACAATACATTGAGCGGAATTTAAAATGTCTAACAATTTAATTGGTTATACTTCACTCATCTTGTGTTATAACTGACAAAATATTTCTGTAATGTCATGTTTTCAAAACTTAAAGTTAAAAGACTGAGAAAACAAAAATGTAACCCCCCTCCCCCCAAATAAAATTAAAAAATTAAAAAAAAACTCCTATTAGATGTTTTGACTTTACTACATCAAAGCTTTCATAGATGTCACAAACCCATAAACAAAGTACTCATTTGACCCAAACAAGCAGTGGAAGTAAATTTCCTCCGCGTGAGAAAGTCTGTTGTTCAATCTGAGCTGTTAGCAGAGATGACACATACATGACTAGAAATTCTGAGCACATGAAAAAGTTTAAGCCTCCAATTTATTGAATATAGTCTTTATTTGAAGCAATTTTTTTCTAAATATCTTACTCTAAAACTAAAATGACCATAACAAATACTTCTTGTGCACTGATTTTTAACAGCACACATTTCATTTTGTTTTTGCCTTTACATGTAAACACAGAAATACTAAAAAAAAAAAGAAGACTTGGATTCTCCTTCCCATGGAGGTGTTGAGCACAAACATGAATCCCCCTCATTATCTTTGATAATTCACATTGTTGTTTGAAGTTGTCCAGCTGTGATCTAGGACACACTGATCTCCAGCAATCAGTAAACATAAAATAAATTTAAAAAATACAACAATGGTTTTTAGATGTTAAAAAGTTTGTTTGTTGTAAAAATATTCAATCTTCCTATAAAGAATGGGTTAGTGAACATATTTACATTTCATATGTTGTATTTATAACTTGCTACACTGATTTTCAATGTTTAATTTGTTTTGCTCATATAGAAAAAAGTCCTGTGTTTGGTAATTTGTTTCCTTTCACACATATACTGTTGCCAATAGGAGCAATAGAAACATATAATCTAGGGGACAGGGCTTTAATTTGTAACATATCTGCCAAGACTGTTAAGAAGACTTAACAAAATGATGAAAAATGATCTCATCATGACCATAATATGAACATGTGCACTATACCACTCTAACTATTAATTAGCAACTATTGTTCACTCAGCATTTTATTTTACTGGAGATTCACTACTATCCGCATCTTTGTTCTGAATGCCAAAGGCCACAGGACCTCTGATAGTAAATCCGAGGTAAAAGGTAACTTGACTTTTTTTCCAAAGGCTGTTCCTCAGATTGGCATTGATCTCAATCTCTTTACCACCAACTCTTGTATACACTCTGTAGTTTCTTACTTCTCCATCAAGTCTGAGAAGGAGGTCTTGAACAGCAGGATTTCTGAAGATTTCTTCTTTCTTCCAGTTATCGCTCCAATCTGCTTCAATCACTTTCAGATGTTTTTCAATAATTTTTCTGTGAACAATTCTCTTCAGACCTTCACCTTTCCCAATGAAAAACAATGGAAGTAGATACCTGTTTCGAAAGAACTTCTTATATGCATTTTCATAAGAGTTGTGCATTTGCTGAGACAACTCACTGAGGTCAAAATCACATTCGTCTATATTTTTGGGCCAGTCCAAGAGGATAGCTAACATGTGCAGCTCAGGTGGGTCTGTGTCAGTCAGGGGCATTTTCCCTCTAAATTGTGTAAGGATGTTGTTGACCAGAGCTGTTTTTGAAACTTCAATTGGAAACTGCATTTCTCTACACTTTGTAGATATTTCTTTGCACTCTGATTGAGTGTATTGTTTGACAAGAAATGACAGTACTTCTACAGACTGGTCATCTAGGTTTCTTTTCTCAAACATCTGGATGAGTTCTTCTGTGGTTGTGTTTCCAACAAATTTTTGGTAGCAGTTTTTGCTCTTGCCAAATATATATTCAGGATCATCGTTCTCCATGTTAGGTTTTGAATAAGTCAGAAATTTAAAAAAAAAGCAACACCTTTTGTCAACTTCATTCCTGAGGCTTACTATGAAATCGTTGAATTTTAAGAGTTTGGTGTCTGGTTTGATGACAGAGCCCATTGATACTTCTGTTGTGAGAACTTTTTCCCACTTTTTTTTTTTTCTGGAAAGTCTCTCAAACAGAATATTGCAGACCATCAGGTACCAAAACTTTACTCTGTAGTTATAAAAAGATGAGATGTTTGTATTGCCATGTTCTCTCACATCTGGTCCATCTTCATTCTCAGCAAGGTTTTCTGCATTTTCAAAAGCTTCAATGGCTTTTTTGGCCCGCAGCAAAATTTCTCCTTGTTCGACAGTAACTTTGTTGTTCTTTAGGTGGTTCTTATGGACTTGGCCAAGTGTGTCAGCAACAAAAGAATTTTGAGGATTTCTGTTTATTGCGCTCTTTGCCCAATTTTCTGCTTGCTCGTAGTCTTTCAGTTTAATGTAATAAAAGCGAGCAAGAGCTTGTGGAAAGTTTGTACTTTGACCAAATATTTTTGAGGCCATCGTTAAAACTGACACACTCTGGCCTTCACCTTCGTCTGTAATATCTCGAATTAATCTAGAAAACTTTTCCTGTTTAATTTCTGTGCTGTTGACTTTTCCTTTTCCTTTCCTTTCCTTTCCCTTTTCCTGTTCCTTTTCGTTTTTCATTTCTCTTTTGGTTAACATGTCTTTGACAAAATCAAGAAACCATGGCGGAATTGGATCTTTGAAAAAATTCCTCAAGAAGTTTCTTATTGTGTCACTTCTGGTCACACCTTCATTTGCCAACAGTTCAGTACAACACTGAGCTATCATATTGTGAGCCATGCAGACTTTTTTTTCGGATCTTTCATTTTGTTGGAAGGTAATAATGAGATGATTGAAAGGCTGCATTTGATCCTCCAGTGAAAGGCCATTATAGCTGTCTTTACTGAGAAACTTCAGGCACTGAGACTCCAGGAGATATGAACCTGGTACGTAGGCGTTCAGCAGGCACAGGAAGGTGGTAAGCTGCGTCTTTAGTGGTTTTTTTGTTCTTTTGATATGTTCTAATGTAGCACATGCATTCCTGATGTAGGCTTGAGAGAACTTAGACTGCAGAATGTTAAAACCATGAAACTGCTTGCACCGATCACCAAATCTTCTGCCAAGCTCTGCTTTTTTCATATCAAAGTCTGGTTGCTCTCTGGCTAAGAGAGATTTTTTGAGAATTATAGATTTTCTCATTTTCTCATTTTCTTTTTGTTTGTCAGAATGTTCCTTTTGGTGGATAAGCCCATCACTACTTCTCACACAGTTGAGTAAAATGACCACAGGCATAACAGCATCAATTTCTTGTTTAGTCATTTCTGTTATAATGCTGTGATGGAGATTTTTCAGGATTGGCTCATCATCATTAACTAACAGCAACACAGTGTTCTGGTAGTTTCGACTGCCTGCCATGAAAAGTCGGACTATCTCATTTGCAACTTTTGTGATATCTAATGTTGAGCCTGTCAAAACAGCACATCTGAAGGTTTTCCTCAAGTCCCACAGCACCTGCATAGCCAGTGTGGTTCCCCCACATCCTTGTTGATGGAACAGTTTGATTGTTGATGTCACAGGGCCTTTTCTTCTCAGGTGAATTTGTTCTTTAAGGGTTTTATATCCATCTCGTTTGATAAAAGGAGTTGCATTGCCATCTGACACTGCTTGTTCACTGATATAGAAGTTTAACCAGTTCGGTGGGGCCCCTCTGTAAAAATTCTCTTCTATCTTCTCTATGAGTTCGGGATCAAAAATTGCTCCTTCAAACTGATTTGCATGAAGAATATCCAACAGCGTGAGGGAATCTCTGAATCCGCTCCCCACATACACTTCTCCACGATTAGCAGTGGACAGGGCTGGTCCATTTGCCATTTTCAGGCTCAAGTGTCCTGTGCCAGGCAAATGCTAGAAAAGAAAGGTAACTTAGTTTGGACTGTTAATCAGTGCTAGAAGGGCAAAATGAGAACTGAAACATATTTTTGCACATTTACAGCATCACATACATAAAAACTGTATGAATGTGATTCATAAATCCATCAACATCTTCGCAGATGCAATTTTATAAAGTATATTCTTACCTTGTCTTCCAGTTCTTGCAAACGTAGCTGAACTCTTGTCAAATTTTCTGCTGATCTGTGACTGGTAACTATGAACTAAAACCTGTGAAACAGGTAGCTGGTATATATAGTATATAGCCACATGCCACACCCAGGTAGGCATGAGCGTGAATGTTCACACCCATCAGCATTAGACTGTGAATACAAAAGTGACTTTTATGCTATGATCAAAATGTTAGAAGGAATCAAGTTAGAACATATTCGCTGTCACAGAACAAGGTAGACAGGAGTGAGGCATATTTGAGATATTTAGATGAAAGATAATTAGCAAGAATTTAGTGATGAAAGATCAGGGAAAAAGTTAAGAGGGAAATCTTGTATATCAGTGTTCATGGCAATTGATGAGGAAAAATTTAGATTATTGTATTCTTACTTTCTTACTTTTCTTACCAGCAGTATCGTTTTACTGCAGAGGTTGGACATTTCTGGTAAAGGGTGGGGTGTGTTCAGTTACTGGCAACAAACCATGCAAATTCTTTACCAATAAATTTGTAACACGGTAACGGTGTAAAAAAAATGAAGGTCAACTACTAAATTAATTTTATTAACATGAAAGAGAGTCATATTAGCATACTTATTTTAAGGGATGTAAAGGTTTCAGTCATCTGTCAGTCCGCCCCAGGGCAGCTGTGGCTACAATGTAGCTTGCTATCACCAGTGTGTGAATGTGTGTGTGAATGGGTGAATGACTGAATGTAGTGTAAAGCGCTTTGGGGTCCTATGGACTAGAAAAGCGCTATACAAATGCAGGCCATTTACCATTTACCATTCTTATTATGAAACTGCATTTCTTCACTATTGATTCTGACTGTCTCTGTAGGCACGTGTGTCTGGTTTTAACAGTGCTACAGTACAAAACTCATGTTAAAAAAAAAAAGAAAAAAGAAATTACTAAATGAATTCAAGCTTTAAAAAAATTGTCCATGTTATTAAAAGGTATTTTTTCTACTTTTGTTTCATTTCTTTCACTTTAAGTTTTCTTTCATTCTCATAGCAAAACCTACAACTGCATTTCTTCACTGTCAGATTTTACTGTTAACCTCTAAACCTGCCAACTAGGTTTTTACTGGGTACTGAGGTTTTAATGTAGCACCTGGAGGAACACTGGAGGAAGTTTTTAGGATATTTTTTTAGCAAAAGAACCAAATAAAACTACTACTATTAATATTACTATTACAAGTAAAAGTTTAATACTGAAAATTTCTCTAAAATGTATTTCAATATAACTGCTGCAGATGGGTTTAAGTAATCTTTTTGGAAGCCACTGTCCCAAGCAGGAGAGTATATTAAAAATGGCCATGTACTTCTGTTATTTACGTTATGCAGTTCGACCATCAAGTTCTCTAATCTATGTCATGACAGAATGGGAGTCTGCACTAGACTTAGGAGTTGACTGATGAGGTACAGGGAAAAACATAACTGAATTTGTGAAAGATAGACTGAAAATCTATGTTTACATGACAAAAAAATCTGAAAATCACCTTGATTGAAGGAATAAGATACATCTTTAAACTGTGATCACATTTTCTGAGTAAATACTATAAAACTCTGAATGATTGGCCATTATTATTAAAATGTGGCTAACCAGCTTTTGTTTGTAATTGCTAAACACCCAGGGTTGTCTAAACAAACGGAACGGAGTCATAAATTGAATGAGTCATATTTCCCCCTTTGTGGTTGACCCAGAACCAGAAATTTAGGCATGTTTCCCAAAAATAGATTTTCAACATTGCATATCCTGACATTCCCAGTAATGAAGAATGTTTTGACATTTATATTCTATAACCCAGGTGGAAACTGGAGCTTGTGTTATTTCTAAAATGCTTAAGATAGCTTTGACCCAGCTGTTTAATTAAGTGTCTCACTTCTGTTTCGTCTAACTAATTGGGGTTGAAAGAACTTGTCTTTAGCTAACTTGACTTTTTGCAACTGTTGTTCAAAAAAGTTCCATTAATACATTTACTGTTGTAATTTTGAAGTTTATGAGGGCAATGAGTGCGCAATGCAATCATTTTAAGTGTAAAGCTCAACTGTGTAACTCGTATTTCTCCTTGGTAACTGCACCTGTAACTCGTTTGTATCTCTCATCTCTAACTCTGCATAAGCACACCACATTGCCAACCTTGAAATTCAAAACTGACAGCAGCATGTTAATTTTATGGCTCAGGGTAAAGTGAACACGTCCGACAATGACAACGATGATGAAGAAGAAAAAAAGAAAGGGTTAGACCCTCTTCATCATTATGATTTCTTTTTTGAATTAAACATACACAAATAAAATTAAATACAGATTTCCACTGAAGTATAGTCTCACACCATGTATGTAACATATTAACTACACAAACAAACATATATAAGCTCTAATTAATTCAATTAAGCAAACACACATATTATAAAACAAATTACTGATTTATTCAATTTCTGAAGAAAATATTACATAAATCAAATATTAAAATGTTTGTCCTTCTATGTAGTTGTTAAACTACAAATTATTAATCCAAAACTCAAATTATTAATTATTACAGCTTTAAGACATGCCATAGGCTTTCACAGAACCGCTTGACATGTGGGGGTGATGAATCCCTTCTAATACCCGTCCTTGTCTACACGGTTTTGGGGTTATTGTTTTCTTATTTTGATCCAGCAGTATCGTTTTACTGGAAACGTTTGACACTTCTGGTAAATGGTGGGGATGAGTTGATATGAACCGAAATGTTACTGGCAACAGGACAAACACTAAAGGAATTTTCTTTATGTGAAAGAAGACAGTGCTTTTAACATAGTTACTTTAAGGTATTTAGATTTTGTTTCATTCTCATAATGAAACTTACCACTACATTTCTTCACTATTGATTCTGACTGTCCCTACAGGCCTGTCTGTCAGAACATATCTGGAACTTTAAGGTGCTGAATGCCAAATCCTTTCATGTCAGCTCAAACTGTTAGAAGTCTACGAAAGCCAAACCAAAACCATAGGAAGCTTTCTTAGCTGTAAGTTAGACCTTTACTCACAGTGGAGCAGGTAATGACTCCATTACATTAATATTAGAATTAAAATGCTTCAGTGCTTAACCTCCATTGTCTGCTACTACAAAACACAATGATTGTTCAGCACAAACATCATGAAATGTTGCTCAAAGTCACGTCACAATTTCAAGTTCATTCACTCCAGCAGTGTGCAGCTGAATCAAGTTGGCACTTTTACCTAAGATGGCAACATTTTTACGCATGAAATGTAAACTTTGTTTGTCTCAATGAAAGCAAAAACATGTTTTTGTTGTGCAGCTCTAGAGAAATGCAGCACACAAGGTTAAAAACAAAACTTAAGCACAGTTTTCAGGAAAGCCAAACTTAATGCAACTCATTCTTCTAGTGACAGTTCAAAGGTACAATGGAAAAAAAACCCAAAACATTTCTGCATTCCTACAGTAACAACAGCCTCATTGTCCTTAATGGCATCTTACCTCTGTACAGCATTCTTGTGCAACACCTGCCACACTCAGAATAATCTAGATATAACTAGATGTGGACATAGTTTGCACACCCTCCCCCCGAGATGCTTCATCAAATATGAACTTACATATTTAGATGTGCTCACACTTCTGCATTTTATCTTTAACAGCTACAAACCACCAAGCTTCTCCTCACTACTTACACTAACTACCATGCACTCATATCATTACATTCTCCATCTATCACCCCATAAAAGCACATTTTAACCCTTCATTAAAACTTGACTTTAAACATAAAAAGGAAAAAGGAATTATGGAGTCTCAACTGATGACAGTGGTGTCTGGCCTAGTCTGGACTTTAAGAGGAAAATCCACCAGAATCCAAAATCCACCAGAAATACTTCTAGAAAAAAATCTGTCAGGTGATATTATTCATTTAAGAAAAAGCTTATAGGAAACACATCCTGTAGCTGAAATTACATTTCAGTCTTCTTAATTTCGCCTTGAGTGAATGTTTGAGTTTAAAGCAATACAACCAGTGAATTTTCTTTTGTTAACTCAGAAACTTGTTAATTTTTTAGCTGTAAGTTAGACCTTTACTCACAGTGGAGCAGGAAAGGACTCCATTACAATAATATTAGAATTAAAATGCTTCAGTGCTTCACCTCCATTGTCTGCTACTACAAAACACACATGCCTAGAGATAATGATTGTTCAGCACAAACATCATGGAAAATTGCTCAAAGTCACGTCACAATTTCAAGTTCATTCACTCCAGCAGTGTGCAGCTGAATCAAGTTGGCACTTTTACCTAAGATGGGAACATTTTTATGCATGAAATGTAAACTTTATTTGTCTCAACAAAAGCAAAAACATGTTTTTGTTGTGCAGCTCTAGAGAAATGCAGCACACGAGGTTAAAAACAAAAAACAAAACTTAAGCACAGTTTTCAGGAAAGCCAAACTTAATGCAACTCATTCTTCTAGTGACAGTTCAAAGGTACAATGGAAAAAAAACCCAAAACATTTCTGCACTCCAACAGTAACAACAGCCTCATTGTCATTAAAAGATCTGATGTGGAAAAAAAATGAAAAATTAATTCATATATGATATTGCTATATCACCTTTTGGATGGGGACCATTTTGGGTCCCGAGGGATACCAATGGATGTATATTGCAAAAAATCTTATTGCTCCAAAAATAATAATGCATCCAAATCAATTCTGTTATGAATTATTTACACATTCAAGGCTCTAATAACCTCATGGCAAGTAGTTCCATTTGCAACAAATTTTTTGAAAATATTGTATATTATGGTTTTTTACCCCCCAAAAAACAGGGGTTTTTATGACAATAAAGCCATAAAAACCTAAAAAATATTTAAAAAATTATGAAAAACTTTATATCTGTGGATAGGTCTGAAGTTGTTTAAAAGATCTGATGTGAAAAAAAATGAAAAAAAAATTCATAAAATTCATTGCTATATCACCTTTTGGATGGGGACCATTATGGGTCCCGAGGAACATAAAAGGGTGTAAATTTTGAAGAGTGCCCAAGTTAAACAATGTTTGTGATGAACTCAAGGGCGAACTATTAATGAGGGAGCTGCCCAAGACTCTGTCGGACGTAATCACCTTATGTGTTAAGGTAGATGAACATTTGAGGGCGCGTCACCGTGCCAGCAACTACGGTTCCCAGAGGCCCGTGGGGCGAGCGGGGACGACTTCCAGCGGAAGTAGCGATCGGGAAGTGGACCGCGGCGACGAGCATGAGCAGCCCATGCAGGTCGGACGCTCCCAAATTTCCCCAGAGGAGAGAGCACGCAGATGGAGGTCTGGTGAGTGCTTTTACTGCAGCAGCAAGGGCCATCTCGCCAGGGTCTGTCCTGCACGGCCAAAAGACCTCGCCCGCCGGTAGAAAGGAGGATACGGGTGGGCGAGGTCTCCTTTTCACATTCTCCTCCACGCTTCATGCTAGCCGCTAAAGTGACTGTCCAATCTGCCTCTCACTCCCTTCAGGCGCTGATTGACTCTGGGGCGGAGCAGAGCTTCATGGATGCTTCCCTGGCTCTTAAACTTAAGATTTACACACAAGTATTGCCCCACTCGTAGCAGGTCACCGCTTTAAATGGTCAGCGTCTCCCCGACATAACCCACGTTACAGAACCCGTGTCCCTAACTCTGTCTGGGAATCACACTGAACTGTTGCAGTTTTATGTCTTTGAAGCTCCTCTCACGCCCCTAGTGCTAGGATTTCCGTGGTTACGCCAGCATAACCCCGTACTCGACTGGAAGATGGAGAGGGTTCTGGGGTGGGGGGAGGAGTGTCACATGACCTGTTTAAAAGCAGCTACTCCCGTAAAAGCATCTAACCCACTACCACACGAGCCCCCTGACCTTTCAGCCATCCCGTCAGAGTATCATGATCTCAAGCAAGTATTTTGTAAGGACCGAGCCCGCTCTCTTCCTCCTCACCGCCCGTACGACTGCAGTATTGATTTGCTCCCAGGTGCACCTCTTCCCACTAGTCGCTTATACAGTCTCTCTCAACCTGAACGTGAATGCATGGAGAAGTATATTAATGAATCCTTGGCTGATGGACTGATTCGCCCCTCTTCATCCCCCGTGGCTGCCGGGTTCTTTTTCGTCACTAAGAAGGATAAAAGCCTTCGGCCATGTATTGATTTCCGGGGCCTCAATAACATTACCATTAAGAATAAATACCCTCTGCCACTCTTATCCTCCGCCTTTGAACTCCTGCAGGGGGCGACCATTTTCACTAAGCTCGATCTGCGGAATGCTTACCACTTAGTCAGGATGAGAGAGGGAGACGAGTGGAAAACGGCCTTCAACACGCACTTGGGCCATTTTGAATACTTGGTCATGTCGTTTGGACTGACTAATGCTCCAGCTGTGTTTCAGGGTCTAGTCAACGATGTTCTCTGAGATTTCATCAATCGTTTTGTGTTTGTGTACCTTGATGACATCCTCATCTTCTCCCACTCTCTCTCTGATCATGTATGCCACGTCAGACAAGTCCTGCAACGTCTCCTGGAGAATCGCCTGTTTGTTAAAGGGGAGAAGTGCGAGTTTCGTGTGAGTACTGTGTCATTTTTGGGCTACATCATCGAACAGGGCGATTTAAGAACCGATCCAGCTAAGGTGCAAGCAGTCTTGGACTGGCCCACTCCACCTAACCGTAGGCAGCTTCAATGGTTCCTCGGTTTTGCAAACTTTTATCGGAGGTTCATTCGTGATTACAGCAAGATTGCCTTGCTACTAACCCGTTTAACTTCCCCTAAGGTACCTTTCTGCTGGGATGATCAGGCTCAGGAGGCTTTCTCCCGGCTAAAGAAACGCTTCGCGTCGGCGCCCATCCTCCGGCAACCGGATCTTAAGCGGCAGTTTATCATGGAAGTGGACGCCTCGGATGTAGGGGTCGGAGCCGTTCTCTCCCAGCAACTAGAGGGTAAGCTCCACCCTTGTGCTTACTTCTCCCGTCGTCTCTCTCCTGCAGAGCAGAACTACGACATCGGGGACAGGGAGCTGTTGGCAATCAAACTCGCCCTGGAGGAGTGGCGCCACTGGCTAGAGGGCGCAACAGAACCCTTTGTGGTATGGACTGACCACAAGAACCTCGAATACATCCGGTCGGCTAAACGATTAAATGCCCGACAAGCCAGGTGGGCTCTGTTCTTTACCAGATTCTGCTTCACCATCACCTACAGGCCCGGCTCTCGGAACGTGAAACCCGATGCCCTTTCCCGCCTATTCACTACCTCAGAGGACCCCAACCGTGTGGCTCCCATTCTCCCTCACACATGTGTTATCGGAGCCCTGTCGTGGGAGATCGAGTCCGCCATATGGAAGGCCCAGCGGGCAGAACCGGATCCGGGGACTGGTCCCCCGGGATTGCTCTTTGTTCCCACGTCCGTTCGCTCACGAGTGCTACAATGGGCCCACGGCGGAAAACTCACCTGTCATCCGGGCATTCATCGCACCGTCACCTTCATCAAGCGGATCGCCTGGTGGCCTACACTGGCCAAGGACGTCCAAGAATTCATCGCTGCCTGTCCAACCTGTGCCCAGAATAAACCTGTCAACCAGCCCGCTGCCGGCCTACTTCATCCCTTACCTACGCCAAGCCACCCCTGGTCCCACATTGCAGTTGACTTTGTCACTGGTCTTCCGCCGTCATCAGGTAACACAGTCATCCTCACCATTGTCGACCGTTTTTCTAAAGCTGCCCACTTTGTTGCTCTCCCCAAGCTCCCCACTGCCCTGGAGACCGCCCGGCTTCTGTCGACTCATGTATTTCGCCTCCACGGGATCCCCGCTGAAGTAGTCTCGGACCGAGGCCCACAGTTCACGTCACGTGTTTGGAGGGAGTTCTGCACCTCCTTAGGGGCCCAGGTCAGTCTCTCATCAGGTTTTCATCCACAGACCAACGGTCAAGCGGAACGGGTCAACCAAGAACTCAAAGCAGCTCTCCGTTGCTTGACGTCCACTAATCAGACCACCTGGAGCGAGCAACTGACGTGGGTGGAGTACGCTCACAATAGCCTTACCTCGTCGGCCACAGGCGTCTCTCCGTTCGAGGCCTCCCTGGGGTACCAACCTCCCCTGTTCCCTGCAATAGAAGGTGAGCACTTTGTGCCCTCTGTTCAGCAGCACCTGCGGCGGTGTCGGCGCGCATGGCGGGCCACTAGAGCCGCCCTTCTTCGCACGGCAGACCGGAACAAACGGCAGGCAGATCGCCACAGGGCCCCGGCCTACTCACCTGGACAGAAGGTTTGGCTCTTGACCCGGTATGTGCCTCTCAGAACAGAATC
>NW_005187631.1:330348-335410 GCF_000239375.1 Pundamilia nyererei | reverse complement strand
ATTTTATTGATTGTTTTGTTGGAATGTTTCGCCATATATAATGCTTAGGGGCTTTATTAAGAATATACATTTAAGTTTGTATTTCTTTTTAGTTCTGACGGCAATGTATCGGCTGTGGTTGGACATCATTACATGTTAAGGCATGTCGAAGAATCCTCCTGTCTGAAATAAATGTCAGTTAAAACACAAGGAACAAGTTGAGCTTTATTACGACTCGAGGGGAGTAACAAGACTTCTTATTTGTTTGCTCATGAAACATGATACATAATGGTGTATTTAACAGTATAGTTTCATCCACACAGGAGCCAATCGCTGATGGTTGGTCTCTAGCACTTAACATGTCAAACACCAAGTACTAATTAAAAAGGACAGTGACTAAACATATCACAGCTTTATAAGATGTCATAAATTGTGACAGGTTTATTAACTGCTTGACATGTGGGGGTGATGAATCCCTTCTAATACCCCTCCTTGTCTACACGGTTTTGGGGTTATTGTTTTCTTATTTTGATCCAGCAGTATTGTTTTACTGGAAAGGTTGGACACTTCTGGTAAAGGGTGGGGTGAGTTGATATGAACAGAAATGTTACTGGCAACAGGCCAAATACCAAAGGAATTTTCTTTACGTGAAAGACAGTGCTTTTAACATAGTTGCTTAAAGGTATTTAAATGTTTCCTTCATTCTCATGATGAAACCTACCACTGCATTTCTTTACTATTAATGCTGACTGTCTCTACAGGCCTGTCTGTCTGGTTTTATCATTAAAAATCTGTTTGACTGACAAATGATGCATTCATGCAGTGTGATAATAACACTTGTAGTGGACTTAAAGGTTGCTGAGCAGTTCTCAGCATGAGGACAAATAATACCTTTGGTACTAGCCCAGCCACATTTTCACCTCTTGATCTTCAGATTTTATAACTTCTTGGTCGTCTTTGAAGAAGTCCAGCAAACACAGTGTTGGTTAGCAAATATATTTTAATATATAATGGTATATTTATTTTAGCACAATGACAAAATGGCATAATTTCAGTTCAGTCTCATTTAAATCATGACAAAAAGCCACACGTTTATATGTGTTTGAATACCTCATGATGTTTTGCTGCAGTCATTGCAAAATAAATCATGAATCCTGAAGTACTCCCCATGAGAGGAAATGCTTAGCAAAAGTGTCTAACAGCATTGAGCCCATAGGATCCAACAGGGTTACTTATGTGAGCTGAAATATTTAATGGTTGTAATGATGCTCCTCACTGCACTCTTAAGGTCAGTGTGACACTAGATCACTTCAATGTCTCACATAACAGGCAGAACTCTTAATCGTATCTATTAAAGAGCAACAGTTCTTGACAAATGTAATGAATTAGATCAACTATGAAACAGCCACACCTGCCACTTGTAACATCAAGTAAGAACTATGCACTTTACAAAAATTAGATAAATGCAGAATATGAGACAAAACATCCCACTGACAGACCGACTGACTCAAAAGGCAGTAACACACAGGCAACTCACAGAGCCCAACAATTAACTGAGAAACACATCAATTTAAATGTTTACATTTTCTTCCTGTGGTAATGGATCCAAACTAGATACCTGGAGAAATTAATATTTATTATGGAGGTTAATAATAAGTTAAAGGTATGACACTACTGATATAATTTGTAAAAAAAAAGAAAAAAAAAAAGCCAAAACCTTTCATGTCAGCTTGAACTGTTAGAAGCCTACAAAAGCCAAACTAAAACCGTAAGAAGCTTTCTTAGCTGTAAGTTAGACCTTTACTCACAGTGGAGCAGGAAAGGACTCCATTACTTCAGTGCTTAACCTCCATTGTCTGCTACTACAAAACACACATGCCTAGAGATAATGATTGTTCAGGATGAACATCATGGAAAATTGCTCAAAGTCACGTCACAATTTCAAGTTCATTCACTCCAGCAGTTTGCAACTGAATCAAGTTGGCACTTTTACCTAAGATGGGAACATTTTTATGCATGAAATGTAAACTTTATTTGTCTCAACAAAAGCAAAAACATGTTTTTGTTGTGCAGCTCTAGAGAAATGCAGCACACGAGGTTAAAAACAAAAAACAAAACTTAAGCACAGTTTTCAGGAAAGCCAAACTTAATGCAACTCATTCTTCTAGTGACAGTTCAAAGGTACAATGGAAAACAACAACAAAGAAAACATTGCTGCACAACTTCATTACATCACTCACCGTACATTCAGCATTCCTACAGTAACAACAGCCTCATTGTCATTAACGACATCTCACCCATGTACAGCATTCTTGTGCAACACGTGCCACATTCAGAGTGATCTGATAGAACTAGATGTGGACATGAGTTGCACACCCTGCCCCCCGAGATGCTTCATCAAATATGAACTTACATATTTAGATGTGCTCACACGTCTGCATTTTATCTTTAACAGCTACAAACCACCAAGCTACTCCTCACTACTTACACTAACTACTGTGCACCTTCTCCATCTATCACCCCACAAAAGCACCTTTAACCCTTCATTAAAACTTGACTTTAAACATAAAAAAGGAAATAAAACTCAGGAGCCTCACATGGTGAACATTAAATAGGTTAACAGACCATTATTTGATATAAATGAAAAACTACGTTGTATAAAATATGAATGTAACATACATTATCACCTCATCATGATGTTATATATCTTTTGACTCATTATATTTATAGAAATCTTTGCTTAAAATTCCCTTGCAGCCAATCATATGTCACCAGGTTGTTATGCAGAGCTGTTAAATGTAGTCAATTTTCATTGGCTATGGCAGAAACAGGAATTCTGATCGAGCCAATTGCATAAAAAACTACAGTAGCTGCTGTTTGTTCTGATGACAGTTTTCAGCTGTTTTTCACACCAAGTTTTTTTTTTTTGTTTGCTTTTTGTGAGTAGAATTAAATAATATCACAAAGAACAATTTGATTGGTTAAACCAAATAGTAGATCTAGGTAAGTTGCTGGGCTAATTAGCTTCATTCTACTTCCCTCATGAGAGGATAACTCACAAAACTCGGGTCTACATTTGTAAAATTTGTATACACCTACATTTACATATGTCCGCACCTTTTATATGTCCTGCTCGTGTTGCAACTTCGAAGTGACAACATACCTCACGTGAACAAAATGGCAGAATGTGATACTGTGACCTTTGTCTTTTGTCATGATTTGGAAACTCTCTGAATCCAATTATTTTACAAGCAGTGACCACAACACACCTGATCAATTACAACACAGTAAAACATAATGTTACATATCAGTAAATACAATTAAATGAATATCACTTTTTAATATATAAAAACATCACCCAAAGCTGTAACAGCAAAACATAAATGAAGAGAATAACACGAATTAGAAAAAAACGTTGATGCGTGATCTCCTTAACTAAGCACAATGTGTTCATCCCCTTGGTTTGTTTCCAGTTAGTAAAACAAAATCAGGATATGTAAAAACAACAACAATATATAGGCATTGAATAAATTAATCAATTTAAATCCCAACACAGTGATATATATTCAAAATACATATTTACAACCTATTAAAATAAAAGAGAGAGAGACAAAAAAAAAAAGTCCTAAAGGGAAAAAGTTTCTTGAATGAATTTTAATTGACTGTTAGCATTTCATGCTGAAAACTTTCACAATGTCCACCTCTTTTCTGAGCTCACTCATACTAATGTATATAATTGTGAATTTTCCATAAATAGACAAGTATTTTAGTAGGCTAAAACTTTTGCAGCATTTAGTAAGTTGATATGCACTTGGTACATGGAAATCCAAATCTGACATCATTTGTGACTGATATGTTAAAATACTATGTGCCGGTGGCTACAAAGGAAAAAGCTAAGGGAAAAGAAAAAAACAAAGCACAAAAACAACAAAAGGGTGCAGCACAGCAACATTTCGGTTGCTGACTATGAATAACCTCAATTAAAACATTTAAATTAAGCTATAATCAGGAGCTAGAACATCAGACAGTTTGATTTTTTTTATTTCAAACTACTAACAAACTACCACATAGTTTTATTTCCATTGCTTACTTAAATTCTGAGAGTGAGGAACAAAACAAAAGCCACTTAGTCACATACATCTAAATCCACAAACTGCTGTTGAAAAAGCAGTTGAAAAATAAATAAAGAGAAAAAAAATCTTCTAATCTTCGTTTGCTGACTTTTTTTGAACAACAGTGGAAACACATGCCAAAAAAAAAAAAAAAGATCTCTTCACAGGAATTGGTAAGTGGCGATTAAACATTCATGGCCGATAATTTCACTCAATTTAACACTGAAAGACCATTACCCACAGGTCATAGCAGTGAGTACAACTGCCTCCCCTTGCCTGACAAAATGCTCATGGTTCAGGTCTGATAGATGCAGTGGTCCCACTTTGTGTTCAACAGGCTAAATCAGGAGGGCAGCCACCGCTTCACTTGGGGTCCGGCCTAGTCTGGACTCTGAGGGGAAAATCCACCCAGAAATACTTTGACACTGTTCAACTAAAATCCATTTGGTGATACTATTCATTTAAGAAAAAGTTTACCAAAAACACGTCTACTTTACTTTCTCCTTGTGTGAAGGTTTGAGTTTAAAGCAATACAACCAGTGAGGGTTTTTTTTTTAACTCAGAAACCGGCTGATGTTGTCAAAAAGTCAAAAATGTGGAAGTCACTATCATAAGTTACTGTGCTAATATGGTATGGTCATTCGAGAAGCTTCTTCAGTTCTAGGGTCAAATGGTGGAGAGTCCCAGATTTAAATCCAGACTCTCCACCAGGAGCTTTTCCAGATGCTTTTCTTCCCATGCTCCTTAGATTTAGAGTTTTCTCTTCTGTTTCCTGTCGTCTTCTTGAGTTTCAGTGCATTTGACTGCTCAGGGCCACCATACAAACAGCCATTATCTGTCAATATTGGTTGGCCGATATATCACAGCACTGCACACACAGAGTGAAAACTAAGCAGAATCAATGATTGAAAACTGATTACAAGTTTTAGACAATGTTCATGACCATCCACTGTTGAATAATTATAACCTCC
>NW_005187631.1:321395-330328 GCF_000239375.1 Pundamilia nyererei | reverse complement strand
CCCCCAACCAAAATAAAAAATAAAAAATTAAAACGTGTTCACAATAATGTCAGTGTCATAAGTTTCATGTTGGAATGGGGCCACAATCCTCGGGTGAACTTGAGTGTGTGCACCAGATTTCCTGTCAATCAGTTCAATAAGTATTGATATACTTTACTATGGACCCAACTGGTGAACGGGACTGAACGCATAAAAGCTAAACCTCAGATCGATTTAAGACGTAGCGTATCTATAACAGTGTTAAAGTATTTAAAGGTGGATTATTCCAGTACTAAAAAAAGCTTGATCTGGCCTTGATTAGCTGGATGCTTTATATATAAAAAATAAATGTCCAGCGTTGGTGGTTAACCTCAGCATATGATTGCATTCATTAAAGGACTTTTGACTAAGACTTGGCTTGCTAAAGAGCAGAATGAGAGCTTTACAGTATAGTTGGTCTAACAAGGTATAATTCCCCAGTTTCAAACAATGAACATTGGAAAACAAACACTTTTCTTTCCAAACACTGCACAGTTCCTTAAAAGTGCCACTCCATCCAGTACAAACATCATGCAATGTCAACACAAGAATATCAGGATCTTTGTCAAACACCCTGACTAGTCACAATTAAAGAGCTCAGTTCCTTAGATTAAGCGGTTTGTTGGGAGGTTATGTTACAGTGCAGTTTTCCTACAGACATAAATGCATAGGATACAAATCAGTCAAACACTACAATAAACGTCAAGCAATACAAAAAGAAAAGGAGAAATAGAACAGAAGCAGATCACAAAAACTGTGATCGAAATAAAAGTCTTGGTCATTGGCACTGGGGGTCAGAGTTGAAGGGAAGCGGGGCGGTAGCGGGGCTGGAATAAATAACTAGTCATACACTGATAAGATTTATATGGTTGCCTCATTTTTGGATCCTACAGCTGTGAGGACAACAAAGACAGGTGCAGAAACAGACCACAAACATTCTGTACACACTAACACTGAAGTCCTTAGCAAATTTCAGAATAAAAGTAGCGTCACTCTCTAAAAAAAGTGAGAGCCGTTTGGTGATCGACTTGACGTGCGTGCGCCTCGCACACAAACTCTCACAGTTCTGGAAAATTTTTAGGGGTAAACACAAAGTCTGCTAAGGCTTCATCGTGGGGATAAGAGATACACAGTGTTCAAAAGAGCAGTTATTATAGTTTAGTTTCAACAGTCTTGCTAGCGATTGTGTTTGGTGCATGGCAGGAGAGGCATAGTCAGCTTAGGTTAGGTTATGAGCCGCTGTGTGCATTAGAGATCCTTGTCACAATTATGTACACTTAAATAAATGTATGTGTTACTGTCACATGCCATGTTTTTTTGTCTTTCTTTCTGATGCTTTCTGCCATTCTGCACCTTGACTTGAACCTTTATTTTTCCCAGAGGCCTTAACTTGTCTACCAGTCGGAGAGAAATCACATGCGGGTCAGTTATTTCCTGTGCAACAAATGAAACGAAAAAAAATTACTTGTATGTATAAATACCGCATGGGAATCTTTTTACATAGTATATATGATATCTTATATATTCTGTTAAAATATACTTTTCAGTTTTCTAGAGTAGTCCAAAGTTTGTCTTTCATCTTACTTTCAACTCATGATACTGATTAGTTAAAATTAGGGTGAAAGTCGGCACAGACAGTGGAAATTTGCTGCTAGAGTCGAGCTCTCAATATATTATTTCTGCTATATTATCTTGTAATATATTATTTGTATATCAACGTCTCTAATCAGCTCATACAAAAGATTTTCATGCTAACAGGTGATGGAAAAAAAACTTCAATAATATAGAAATGACTGCTATAGATTTTATATTTAAATAACTCTTGCTATGACTGTGAGCTAAAGGCAGATATTGGCTTTTCCTATGTAAATCAACTTCATAAAGCTTCCTCTAAAATACTAAGACTTCATGAAAAATGATAAATAATGATTTATTTAACAGTATAGCTCCATCCACACAGGAGGCGATTTACTGATGATTGGTCGCTAGCAGTCAGCATGTCAAACAGTGATATCTTGAGCTTGAGCTAAACTGAGACAAGTTTAACTTAAGACCTGCCCACTTTGTGCAGCAAGCACTTTTTCCTCCTTTTTTTCCCACTTTGAGTCTCTGAATGTGACTTTCTATGGTTGTTTCCTGTGTGGACGGGGCTGAAAGGGAATGAATATAAAACCGTTAGCTGAATAATAGTCAATTAAGTACTTTTTTCTGGATTTGTTTCTAAAATGGCAACAATGTGGTAACTTGATAACTGTTGTTTTTAATAAACTATGATATATTCAAAGGCAATAGTTACACATCTGTGGAAATACGGTGTTTCGTTTTTCACGGTTTCTCCCCAAATTTTTGAAGCCATTCACAAATCCAGGTTGCAGTGTAGCGTCCCTACGAAATGCTAACCAGAAGTGAATTGAGAATTATAATAATAAGATTTTCATTAGCCAGTTTGACGGTAATTAGTATGCAAACGTCTACCTCGATTCCTTGTTTCTTTGAAACAGCACCAGTGCTGCTTATCTACCTAATGTTATTAGGCTAAGATATTGTCTATGGGTTGCCATGGTTGCACAGAATAAATTCAATCACCTTATTATGACATTAGATGACACAATGTTAGCTGCTCTAAATAGAGGTCAACAGTAACAACATACCCAATTTCTGGAAGTGAATTTCTCATTCATTTTCTCCATAGATTTCACTCAAAAAAACCTTCTAGTCTTCTCAAATGTATTCTTATTCATTTTTTGTCGGTTAGCATAGCTTGGAAGAGTACTTTGTTCCTGATTGCAATAACTGTCCTGGTGCTTTCTTAAATTTTGTGTTACTCAGTAAGGAACCTGATGTTCATGGGTTTAAACACCAACAAGTATCTCTTTTCCATGACATCTTGAATAAAGCAGTTTCTATTGAAACAAAGTTGATGTAATACAGACTTCCTGTTCCTACAGGAGCACACACCATCGTTTCATACTTGTACCTCAAGGTAAGCCTCCTTTGGTGTGTTCCATCTTTATGGCTCGTACTCAAACCCACTATGGAGAATATGAATGGGATTTTTACTCCGTGGCCTCACTGTTGTGCTTTATAGAACAACATAAAAACCACAAAGGTAATGCCACAAACAGAATATGTGCAATAAGATCACCCTCTCTATAAGGTACCTTCAGTAGTACCTGAGAACCACTGCTACTATGACTTCTCTAAGGTTGACTTCTCTTGAGCATGGGTTAAAAAAGTCGGCAAATAGAACAAAATAAAACCTGGTATGCACATGCCAAATGTTAAATAACTGGTGCTGCTGATTCATTTGTGTAACATGGAGGCATTTGTAGCAGTGACCTAGCTAGCTGGCGGAACAAATCGGCTGCCGGATTCATGTATAGCTAACACTGGGTTTGATTAGCTTAACTTATCTTAAAGATCTGAAAGAGACTGAAACATCCAGTCTGACTCTGTCAAAAAGTTCTTCAAAGGATTTTAAATTTAATTTGTTAGGCTATAGACAGGCTGTCCACTCCAGTATTCCCAGTCTTTATGCTAATGCTAATCTTCTTTTAAGCAGCTTAAGCTGCACATTACATGAACCCTGTCACAGAAATGAACCAGAGGAATATGTTATGTATGATTACTTTTAATATTTAATTGCTTTAATCGCTGCAGTTTTGATTTTAAAATTACTTCTGATAATGCAGATTACTGTTTACATTTCTTACATGGTAGTTCAGTAGTTTTTACACAATTGTTTGTGACATTTTGGCTAATTTGCACATTCAAGGCAAAAAAACAATAGAAACATTTAACTAGTGGTTAATTCTGTTAGCCTAAGTATATTGCATTATACCTATAATCCATATACACCTTTAGTATTTCTGTTTCTTCTTCTTTAAAATTAGATTTTGGAAAAAATAAATGAGCCATTGTTTAGTTTAGAGGCAGGGGGTTGTAATTTCTGCTTCCTCTTGGGAGGATGTAGTCTTTGTTTTAAATTTGACAACCTTGACTGTCATGCACACACAGATGGTTGCAATAAACACAGTATCAAAGATCACACTCATTCTGAACTGACCCACTCAGTGCCTTAATCGGGGGCAGACTTTGGCTCTCTCTCTCTCTCTCTCTCCACACACATACTCTGTTGGTCCGTCTCCAGATTTCTTCATGTAATGTCTTTTTTTCTGCAGCTTCCAGTCTCTCCACAGCTTGGGAAGAGTCTGCGTCACTATGATCGGATTGGTTGCTTGTGTTGGTGGCGGCCTGCGTGGTTCTGGTATGTGGTAATGCAGGGAAAGGGGGTGGGGGTACGTGGCTGGATGTGCGAAGGGGTGAAGAAGGAAGGGCTGGCCAAAGACGGTTGATTGGATAACTGGAGTGCCAGGAGTGAAGAAATCAAGGTGCCAAGATCAGGGCTGGACTTCGTGACCTCATGCTTTTTTAGGGGGTGGGGCCAACTTGATGATCTCATCTTCAGATGGCTGGCGGATGATGTCTTTATTTCACAGCGGAGGGGTGAAATGTTGGAAAAAGAGAGTTGAGAGAAAGAAAGGGTAATCATAAGAAACCTGGTCTTTCAAAAGGTGCAAGACAACAAGTATAAGACAGCACATTAAAAACAAATGATTTAAGTCTTTTCTCACGTAAAGTAAATGCTTCTACAGATATCCGACTCACACAGCTCGATTTATAGCTGTTTATAGCTATTGTTAAGACTAGACTCAGTTTCAGGCATAAGGAACGTTTTCTGCTACTTCGCGTTAACACAATACACAGCATCAGAATAAACTTTGATTTCTCATCAAAAATGTGCCGACAACGCTAGAAAGATTTTCCACCAGAAACTTGTTAAATGTTATGTTTGAAGTCCAGTGTGCCAGCTCAAATTTGGGCATACAAATGTGAATTCAGTTTGCTATTTGCCTAATGCAAAACAGTATAATTTTTAGTTTTCAACTAATTTTTAAAAAGATTTCTAAAGTATTTGCGTTTTCTTGTGTTTGTGACATGCACCGTCATAAAAACCAGCAAAAACAAGCTGTCCATGTCCTCACATCTGTCTCCCTGTGGGATTGCTCCTCTCTCTGATTCCTGTTCTTCTGTCTCTATTCTCTAGTAATAACACAAGTTAGCAAGCAGCTGTTAAAAGTTAGCAAACAAAAGTTGCTTTTTTCTAAAAGATTCTAATGTGATTTACTTTTTTTGCAAAGTGCTAAAATTGAAAACTCCCAAATAACAATGTTAGTTATGTTCTATCTTTAAAAATCTAATTTTGTACTTAGTAAGACTTAGTAAATGAGTACTGCCAATTAAGGGCAGCTAATGTCAGTTAGTGTCTTAACATTATGTCCTTACATTATGTGTCAGTTTAATGAATTTGTTCATCACTATACAAACAGCAGGACCAAGAACATTCATGACATTTTTGGTGCCTTTTATTTTTACTAAGTAACATCCAGAAAAAAGAAAAATATTGAATTAAAGGACATATTTGAAGGCAATTGGCAGCAGCTGAAAGCTTTAAATTTTTGTTTTTAATTTAATTTTTTTTAAACTTTTATTGTAATTTAAAAGTTTCATTACAGCAACGATCTGAAAAGATTACATTTTTCTTCTTCTTTTGCCTGATAAAATCATTAGTTATGTCAGTGTCACATTTTTGTAGCACTTTGATTATTAGTAATTAAACAAAATGAACAAACTTCGATGGAAAGATAAAGAATGATGATGATGACGAGGAAACAACAAGACTTATTTGACCATTGCCCTCACATTTTTATGTTGTTATAACCTCGCTCTATTACAAGACAAAAATCTTGTAATAAACTAAATAAAAAACTAAATAAATGAATAGGTAGAGAATGGAAATGAACATTTTCAGTTCAACATGAAGCCTCTGAATTAATTTAACCTCTCAAAAGCTGACAGGTTATTGCAGTCTATTGGAAATTGCAGTCTGTTTAATACCAGCAGTATATTTCAACCTCATAATTAAATCTGTGTCTAAAATGTTGAAAGTAAAACATGAGATTTAATTTAAAAATAAAAAAGGGGAAACGGAGGAAACTGAAATGCGGCTGATACGACATAATAATTACTTTATTTCTCACATATTGGTCTTCCAGTAATGCTGAAGCTTTTGTTGTGACTACATATTACTGGTTAATGATTACAACATCAAGTATAACCATGTAAAACACGATTTCTTTTTAATCTATTTTATGAGCAGATCAGCCCGTTTCATACATTTACTGAGAATGAAGATCACTGAAGAAGCTGTTCAGGCAGTTATTCGGTTGAGCCACTAGAGAGCAGAACTAGATCAGATTTGGGAGAACATTAAACCAAACAGGGAACAATCTTTCAAATAAACAAATTCAACTTTCTCAATTTTTAAGACAGAGCGTGCTACCTTTGTATTTCTTGGCCGAAGGGATGCGTGTGAGCTTGGTGTCGATCTCATCATCCTCAGAAATCTTGAGCACTTTGGTGCGATACTCGATCACCCTTGTCAGCAGGTCCGGTCGCCGTGAGATCTCAAAGATGTGTTCGATGTACGACAGGTTATCTGCATTAGGAAGCATTATTAGAGGAGATTTTTTGGCTCATAAAGGTGTTTCTGACATCAATTTAAGCCACATATGAAAAGAACCATAACAAGAAGTGGATCTAATTTATGTCTCTCACCCTGGGCCAGCTTGTCATTCTTCTCCAGGTAGCTGAACCACTCTTTGGAGGAGGTGATGTTGTTGCTCTGGTCCTCAGGGATGTCCTCCTTGCAGGCAGATTTGAGCTGCTCCAAGTCTTCGTTGGTGATGTTTTCAGACAGGTCGCTGAGCAGAGAGCTGTACTCCGCCATGGTCTGGTCACGGGAAGAGGGAAGAGAAAGAAAGGTTAGAATTGAAATAATGTTAAGTTGCAACGATGGCAGCGCGAAAGAACAAAACCTACAGCGATGAGAGAAAGAGGTTCCTAAATTATCTCAATCTAATATTGCTGTGTGCAGCAGCAGCAAGCAGCCCACCTACTTCCCAGACTTCACAATGGAAAACAGCGAGAAAAACTTAGCTGATGACAATAGCATACCGTCAGGGTGGGATGGAAAAGCACAAAGACACAGAGTCATCTCCTTTCTTTAAGGTCATTTGCTGCCAGAGTTTGGTTTTTAGCAGAGAGTTGGAAGAGGAGACTGACTGAAGAGAAAAAACAGGACCAATCTGGACAAAACACAGACTTTTAACCATAACAAGAAGGCCCCAAAGGGAAGATCTTTTAACCCAGAGGAGGATTTTATTTAACATTCAGTCTATTTTTCTCCACCACAAGTCGATGGATTTATTTTGATAATCTTTTTATTTCATATAGGTTTCGCAGATCTCCCATTTGTCCAGAAAACGATTAAAAATACATCAGAGAATATCATAAATGAAGATATCTGACATGTAATGATAACAATGAATATGGGCACTGCATTTTATTCGGGGTCAACACCAGCTTCTTCTTGCAGGGTGTAAAATATGGATGCAAAACAAAAGCACTTCTTACTCCTGTTTATGCAAACCTTTGTGACTGTCTCCCCCTAGTGAAATAACTGAAAATGACAGTTTCTTTGTTTGTTGGCTTTTCTGTGTGTTTCAGTTCAATTCAATTCAATTTTATGAATACATCGCCAAGCCACAACAGCAGTCACCTCAAGGCACTTTATATTGTAAGGTAAAGACCCTGCACTTATTCAAGGAAAACAGAGAAAACCCAACAATTTCAGGACTTTGAAATTGTTGCGGCTAAACATGTGACTCCTGGTTTCGACTGGGGAGGAGACCAGAGGGAAAAAAAAAACCAGTTTGTGTGCAGGATTCTACATTCACTGGCCAGAGAAATAGGTACACCTTGCAAATACCACCGTGGTCCTCCTTTTGCCTTCAGAACTGTCCTAACATTTCATGGCAAATACTCCTCAGAGTTCGGTCCCAGTTGACATGACAGCATCACAATCTGTTGCAGATTTGTCAGCCGCACATCCATGATGTGGATCTCCTGTTCATGCTTTGATGTTGTACACTAAACTGTGATTCTACCATCTGAACGTCACAGGAGAAACAAATCGAGAATGAGACCGGGCAACGTTTTTCAGATCATCTGTTGCCTAGTTTTCACGATCCTGTGTTCATTACAGCTTTTGTTTCCTGTTCTGAGCTGACAGGAGTGGCACCTGGGGTCGTCTTCTGCAGAAACTCAGAGAGAAGAGGGGTTGAGCAGGTGTACCTAATATTATGGCTTATAGTGTATACCCAGATTTGAAAAGAAAATGTCCTGGCACTGAAATGACAGCCAGAGCTCCATCCCCCCCACCCAATATAAGATATAAGCTCCAGATCAGAAGTAGAGGACATCATCTTATGAATCGTTTGCTGTGAAATCATGATCCACAAGGGGACGACAGCACACACTTTGGGAACAGCTGACACTCATTATATTGTAATCCACTGGAGCTACGATGTAATAAATACTCATTCTGGGGGGATAACGTGAAATTCTATAAACAGAGTCAAGACAGTAATTTTTTACATCTCTATTTACACTTAAATAAAGCTGTGTTTCCTTATGTTTTACTTCAATACCAGTTTGAATAACAGATTTTAAGGCTAACAGTTTTGACTCACAATTTTTCCTTCTCCTAACATCTGCTTCTTTTCAGCTTTGACATGAAATGTAAGCAGTGGTCAGAAGATTCAGTACACAGGCATGCTGTGGTCAGAGATCACACCAGCGGCAAAGGGGCGTGCGTTTTAAGGATTTTAGGGTTAAGGTTGTTCTTACAAAGACATAGTATGAGGGTATTTGTATTTGTTTTTGTGTGTGTCAGTGTGTAGGAGTGGGTGAAAAAAGCATTTGTGTGTGGACTCAGCCAAAAAATATGTGTG
>NW_005187631.1:310840-320659 GCF_000239375.1 Pundamilia nyererei | reverse complement strand
CACACACACACACACACACACACACACACACACACACACACACACACACACACACACACTTAATTCTCCCTGGTTTGCACTGTGAAGTCTGGTGACAAAGATAGAGGGGCTGAGACATAGTGGGCTGCCAATGCTAATTTTTCCAGCATTTTCCAACCAATCACATGGCTGCCTCAGGATTTCCAAAGTCCTGGAGAGATTCCTTCGTCCCTGAGAGAGTTTACTGAGGCTGCAGATTAGCTTTGTTGAAATGATTAAGGTCACCTAAAAAACAAACCAAAAAAAAGTCTCTCTGGGAACTCGACAGGATCTGTTGTTTTGCTCTGGGACACTTTGGGCAACTTTGGGGAGTTAGACAAGTTGTAGCAGGGCATTCTATAAATCCTACAAGTGCAACATAATTATACTTAAAATTAAACATGAACTGTTCATTTGATATCTTTCTGTCCCATCCCCCCCGGTCGCTTGTCCCTGGGATACATGCAGCTGGCGAGAAGCAGCAACTCTGTGCAGTGCATCATGGGCACTGGCACGCAGGTCTGTCTGCCTCTGATCCCCTCAGTCTCATCACAGTGAACACAGCATACAGAGAGCCCAGAAGAGCTCCATGATCAGCGGCGTGACCTATATAACGGTGCTGCTGCCTACCGCTGCCACCAGAGGGCCCCCACTCGCTGTGGAGCGTTACATAGCGTAGAGGCAGCTTTGCTTGCTCAAGCAATAGCATCTCACTGCACAGCAATATCATCCTAGCCTCATCAAAGGGGGCGTTATATTTGTGCCTGAAACTACAACACCACATGCACTACTTTCTAAGCTCGATCATTCAGAAAGTAACCTGTTACCTTTTATGCACGCTAGAAGAAAAAAAAGTAGAGTCAACAGCTGGTGACTTGATGAACAGATTCTGACAGAGCGACTAAGTCTTCAAATCAGCACTCGATGTGTGGGCCAACGCAGAGCCTCAGAGCAAATATGATGGCTAATGTAATCGTCCCAGAGGCTGATTTAAGGTCACATTTGTTTGTCTGTTCTCTAATGGCTAATGGTTGCATTTGGATTAGAACCCTGATCTCAGCCTCGGGGCGAGAGCACAATGATGACAGAGCATTTCTACAGTGCGTGCATGCTTGTGTGTGTGTGTGTGTGTGTGTGTGTGTTATTTCAGTCTTAAATGTCATATTCATCTCCTCTCCAACCAGAGCAACTTGCTCAATCAACACAAAGCTCTGCGTGGGAGAGAGCAGGAATATGCACCTTAACTCCACTGAATACAATGAGGGTCTCAATACTGTGTGTGTGTGTATGTCTGTGTGTGTTTGTGTGTGTGTGTGTGTGTGTGTGTGTGTGTGTGCTCAAGTGAATGCATGCTTGTATGCTTCAGCTCATGAGCTTGTGAATTGTGCCCATGACAGAGGGAAGCTGATTGAAAGAATGAAGGTTGTAGTTGTGTGTGTGTGTGTGTGTGTGTGTGTGTGTGTGTGTGTGTGTGTGTGTGTGTGTGTGTGTGTCTGAGCCTCCTCTCTCGACCCAGGTCGCCCTGCCTGCTCCCTGTTTTGCACCACAATGGACTGGCGCTGCTTTTGTGTACTTTTATATGAGAATGGCAAAACAAAACAAGAATGGATGGAGTGGCTACATTTAGTGTTTCTATCCCATCACCCCGTTTACATTCCTCTGACTCTCTGCTGCCTTTAACTCTTATTCCTACTGAAAATGTGCAGTCTTGGGCTTGCTACAGACAAATAAAGGAATATTGAATATTGTCGTTTTATTGATGTGTGCCCTTCTTACTTTCCCTAATATCTTTTCTTTCTCTTTTTAGCTCCCTCTGTGCTCTCAGCGATCACCACCTTATGTTCGTTCAACTATGGAAGCTCATTTCTTTTACTTTATGCAAGATAGTTAACTTTCCTAATATTGTAAAAATTGTGCCAAATTTATTAACTTTTTGCTGCTGATTATAACAGTATAGTATGCATGACCTATCTTGCACTCTAATTGTTGTATAGGTAGGTCCAGTACTCATGTGAACAGTGGTACATGGGATCTAGACGTCAGGCAGCCATTGCATTAAACATAATTGTTTTTGATTAAAATTTTTGTTAGTTTTTCAAATTATTTTTGAGTGTCTGAAAACGAGGGACTGTATATAAAACACAACTGCTTCAATGCATACATATTGTAACATAAAACTGCTTAAATTGAAGCTGAAAGTCTGCAGATGTCAAATGGTCTCAATTACATGTTTTTCAATTGCCGGATAAATAAAAAATAAAAAGTCTCAATGAACATGTTACGCTTTTTTATTAACTAAGGATGACACTGCTTTCTTGGTCATAGCATCGAGGCTCGTTGTTGCCTGACAACTGATACAGAAACCATGACGATGAATGAAACCACCTTCATCATGTTATTGACTACTGAGCTGAATGCCACAAAAGATCAGTTTTCTGCCACTGACGAGTCCCTGATTTCCCTGTAAACGAGTAAAAGACTGTTTTTCATTTATATATGTGTAGTATTGCAACCATGCTCCAACCACAAGAGTCTGTTAAAGCCTCCCTGACTGCAACCCCTCCCCTTTTTGCTTGGTTTCTCTGGGACGAGCCTGACACTGCTTCCATACATAGAGACCCACTGTGCTTCACATTCTCATGAACACAAACATGCTTTTGTCTGCTCGTTCCTCTGTCTGCTGCCTCTCGCTCACTCTTGCTCTGCCCGAGTGTTTGCATGTGAAAGCGCGAGCAGGAGGAAGAGCTGTCACTGAAATTATAATTACAAAGTCCAATAGCTCTGTCAGCCTTTTTGCTGTGTGCACTGTCACTACACTTAATTGTTAAAGAGGCCTGCAGGCGATCTTGAACAAGAAAAACTGATTTCTGGAACAGAAAGCTAGACATAGGTTGTCTGACGGTATTTTTGTAATTAAAACTCAAGTTATATTGCGAATATATGGAAAGTAATTAGTGGCAAAACATTTGAATGAGCAGCAAATCTAATTTAGCTGTAATCAACTATGCAAAGGGAAGATTTGGACTTGCAAAAGGAGGTTTGGAGCTTATGTTATTAAAAGTTACATTGCATTAATATTGTTTGTTATTACATGAATAGCTGAACATGTTGAGAACGCGTTGCATCAGTATCACTGCCAAGAAATCTGCCTGCCTTCACTTTTATGCTTACTAAGTCACTGCATTCAATTCCCCCGTTTCCAGTCTGAGTTGAGCTAACCTAACTGGCTCCTGGCTCTGTTTTTTTTTCCGTGGACAGCAAAACAAGCCTGTCACAGGAAATGCAAAACAATCATTTGAGGCATATAAACAAATTACAGGAGCAGTCTGAGATTATTCAGTAGACAGAGCGGATTATTTTACCCTATGGCTGTTCATGTGTGCAATCATCCAAACTAGGCAACTTTGAAAACACTGTGCAAAGGAGGCCCCGGAGCTTAGTCGTATCTAGTGACACAGGCTCTCTTATCCTGTATGCAGACATGTGTAGCCAAAAGTCCAGAGCGTTCAGCCGTCACTGAATTTTGCATGAATTTCAAAACGTTTCACCTTGTTTTGTTTCCAAGTGTCTGGAGAGCGCGACGCACACTGCAGCATCCTAGAGCTGTAGAGAAGAAAGACGCACTTCTATTTTGAGAGTTGAGGCAAGTCGTGAAGTGAAGCTCATCTACGATACCAGCAGATCAGCTGATCTCTGTGCCGATGACTCAGCTTACCGGTATACCCTTCTACCCATCCAATTGGCAGATCTCATGCACGCCACCAGATGTAAGTTCCTTTAGAGTGTCTGTGCTGTGCCTGATGTGTGTTCTTTACTTATTTTATAGCTACAATTAAACTTAATTAAACTCTGTTTCTATAGCGCCAAATCATAACATCAGTTGCCTCAAGGTGCTTTATAGGGTAAGGTAAAGACCCTACAATAATAGAGAGAAAACTCCAACAATCAGATGAACCTCCTATGAGTAAGCGCTTTGGCAACAGTGGGAAGGAAAAACGCTAAAAAACTTAAGAGGAAGAAGCCTCCAGCAGAACCAGGCTCATAGAGGGGAGGAAGGCAGGATAAGAGACACATTTTGGAAGAGAACCAAAGATTAATAATGATTAAATTCAATCACAGCGCACAATATAAATGGCCTCATATGGAAGGATTCTTCTTTTAGCTATAGCAATGGACAAACTTGCAGTCAAGGATGCATTTTTGGTAGCTGATGTCCCTTCTCGGTGTTTACTGAATCTATACAAAAACAATTCAAGCCATAGTTTGGTCCTGACTGCTCTCCCACAGCTCTCAGTGTGAATAGAAACCAAGCAGCAAGGCTTCTTCCACTTCATTACGGTTAACTGTTAACCCCCTCTCCCTGCCCACCTCCCATAGTCTGCTGTGCAATCAGGTCATTATCCATTCAGACACAACATACTGCTCACCCACTACTACTGTTTCTCTTTCTCCCCCCATAAATGTTCGACAACATGCGTGCGCACGATTTCTCCTGGAGTAGACACAGCAGCAGCTGATCGGTATCTTGTACCAAAACACGAGGCAGCATGTGAGAAGACAAAGATAACGACTGATACAAACGCAGAAGACCATGAACTGAAAGCTGCTGCTATGATTTCCATTACAGGCCTCATTTTCTTCCTCTTTCTCTTTTTTACATTTGCTCCCTTTGTTTAGGACACACACACACACACACACACACACACACACACACACACACACACACACACACACACACACACACACACACACGTATACTGTATATGTATACCACAACCACCCAAACTCCATTCACCAATGACATCACCATGGAAACCAAGCCTGGCTTTGCCTTTAGGCCTGGAGACTGTTACCTAGCGACAGGGCCGAGACCCCCTCTCCCCCTCCTCTGCTTCAACTCAGTTCGTACATTGAATTAAATGTTTTTTTATAGTACCAATTCATAACGATGTCATTTATCCCAAGGCACTTTATATTGGAAGGTAAAGACCTTAAAATATTACAGAGAGACAAAGTCTCTTTCAGAATAAAAGCCTACAAAAACACAGGGGTGATCGACTTGTTAAGGAAAAAAACCCTTCAAAAGTTAACGTATTAAAAGTTTCTTTTTTTAGTCCATTTGAAATACAGACAGAGACCAATACAATACAGGGGAGAAAGTTAGCACTATGCATTCAGACACATACAAGTGAGCACAAAGAGACATCGTGAGGATGCTCATCTCTTGACTGTGACCTTGTGACAGTCATACGATCAATAGACATGACACACACGTCTCCTGTGTGGCTCCTTGTATCAAAGGCAAATAAACACACACACACTCTGTCCATCTCCCTTTCAAATACACACGCAGGCACAAACACAGCGCACACACAACTGTGCTGGACTCCAGCTTGGAGACAAGCCTTTAGATTTTACCATAGCAACCGAACCACAAGGATTGCAGCTCAAAATCTTTCTGACAGAGATCTGGAACAAGAAACAGACTCCGCTCTATGCAATTTATTCAAACTGTGCAACTGGTTTATCTTTGCCAGCACTCCATTTCCTCCCCCACCCCTGCTCTCCTGCTCCCTCACACAGATATTGCCTTTTGTCTTTATTGCTGTTAGTCCCCCTACATCTTCATCAGGTGTATGAATTGGTTACCCCTGTACAGAGTGTATTAATATTAAAATACTTCACATTCTTTCGTTTGTTTTTTTCTAATGAATGTTTTTTAATATGTTAACACTAATGAAATCGCGATGACTGCTGGTGTGTAAATGCTGCAATAAACTCACTGTTAGCTTGTGAGTCTGCCAGATGGTAATAAGTTTATGATACATCTCAAACCTTTGGGTTGCAACTAATTAATATTGTCATTATAAAATAACGTGTCTGTTAGTTTCACGAGTCACTTGATCAAATATTTAAATTAAATTTTAACATGAATATTTAAATCTTTTGAATAACCACAATGCCAGTGATATATTAGCTCAACCAGCTCATGGTCCATCGGTTTCCAGGCTTCTTGCAGCTTAAAATAACAAATGTGACCCCAGCTTTGAACACAATTTGGGTAAAGACCCTGACTCCCAAGGCATAAGCTCATTGGCCTTTCAGAAAGATGAGCTCAAAGAACATTATCGACACTTGCACATCAAAATCTCACAGATCCCAAACAGACATCCTGAACTAGTTTTTTATTAGTATGAGTCATATGAGTCAAGGCACTCTCAGGGCACTACGTGATACACTCATGGTCTGTTTTCTATTGATTTGTATCTCAGAAGTTAGTTTTTCAGTTCATAAATGCTAAATCATGTCCATAAAATTGCAAAAAAAAAATCTATTTTACAGTTTTAAAAGGAGAAAACATTCACATTTGGAGGTTGGAGAGGTTGGTGGAGGACTGAATCATTTCAGTGTTCACGCCAAGTCGAACGAGTCATACACATCACGGATTTTTACACATCATTTGTATTATTTTCAATCTGTTATTAATTCAAAACATCTTACATGCCTGCGAGTAGAAAAAGATCGTGGTTTATTTAAATTCTTTTAAAGCTGTTTTGTTGGTTGCCATGATCGTGCATCTCTTTTTGTCTGAATATAAGTGCTGCAGACAATAAATATACGTCCCGTTAAAGTAGTTTACTCATGGTCATGGAGAATGCACAAAAAAAGCAACAATACTTGAACACAAACACACAGACAAACATTAGTCTGGGCTGACACGATATCAACTTCAGTTTAACTTGTTGGTGGCAATGCAGTAATTCTAATAATCACTTTGCTCTGCAACCATTCCTGCACTGGAAAGTGTGGAGATCAGACCACCATCTATGCTCTGGGAAATCTGTTCAGCCACAAGATACACAGCCGCAGGTTACACACATGAGATATTTGAAGTGAGTGAAGTGGTTCCACGTTTGTAGATGTTGTTACCTACACCAAGCCAAGAACTTGTTGTCTGCTAGTGTCAAATTCACTGTGCAGACATTACAGTCATCCAACTCTTGGCAAATCTTAGTTGATGTGAAAGATTACTTTTGAATATTAATCTTTCATCTATCAAATAAATATGCTTCTGAAATTACGATACAGTACATTAGCATCTTTCTCTCCAGTTGTAACGTCTATGTTTGCAATTCTTAAGTTAGTTTCCCAAAGATCATATTGCAAAGTAGGTTGTCAGTCATTCCTTGTCAAACTTTAGGCCTCCAGACAAGTTGACGACAAGCTAGCAAGCATCAGCTGTTAAGCAGTATTGCCCAACTGAGAGTGGTTGCTGTGAGTCACAAGGTGAAATTAGTTGCAAAACGATACACAATGCTGTACCAAAAACCTTGTCATCAATAGTTTGCATGGATGCCAAGGAGAAGGTCTGGCTGATAAACACCCACCAGCTACTTGTTAAATGGTAGTGAAACAGTGAAAGGTGCAACACAAGTTATACACAGAGCCCGCTCACCTTCAAAGCTGCCTTTGAATGTGTGTTATTTTCAGCCACAAGGGACAACTTTTACTTTGAAAGTAAAGATTTCCCATTTCCCTAACCATTATTGAGTATTTGCACATAAAATTGTGTTTTCCGCGTAAACAATTGGTGACTGCGGCAATTTGCTAGTGACCAAACCAAGGTCACAAGGAGGTTTTTTGTGTACCGCCCTCTTTATGACCTCCGGCAGCAACAACCAGCAAACTCACCCACCCCTCAGAAACCTCTGGTCCTCTCCTAGAAATCATAGTGGCAGGGACATAAATATAATAAAATAAAATAAAAAAACTAATTGCTATCACTTATCTTATCATCTTGTTTTACTCAGGGAGGCAGAAGAGCTGGTTTCAGTCTTGTTCTTTACCCTGACCTTTGAGGACCTCCCCTCATCTCTTTCTCTCTCTCAGGATTTTTTTCTGTTTCACTTAGATGCACTGAGAGGCAGAGAGTAGGAGTCCCGCCCACTCTCCATCTTTAAATCTCTCATAAACAACTTTACAAAAATCTCTTCTGCGCTCCACGTAGAGCAGCGCCTATTCTGACAGAGCAACGGCTCGTATTCCAAAAATTATATAATTACATGACGTAATCTCTGTCTAATTTGAGCAATGCTACTTTAAAGCATACCAAGGTTTAAGTGAGCTTAAATGCATTTCTTTCATATTGTCTTTCCCTCTCTATATATCTTGTTTGTTTGTTTTTTTCCACATCTCTCAGTACAGTAAAGCATCTTCCGTCTCATATGAGCAGGAGGAGGTAAGGGATCAGGGAGTGGGAGGCAGAAGAGCTCACAGTTGCAGGTCACAGCAAATGTCCGCCTCCAAAATCTACATCTCAGGTCAGAAATCTCCCTCCCACCCAAAACAGATATAAATTAGCATCTCTGAGCACATAGCTAATTACTTTGTCTTTCAAGCATTTCACTTCAACCCACCTGCTTTGGTGTTGGTGTGTTTTTATTCCTATATATCTGCACTCACTAACTATGGATTAAAATGTAAAAACATTAATAAAGAAATATGCAGAGGAATGTGGGCACAAGTATTTAATCCGTTGTTTCCGGTGTACAAATTTGCACTCATTCTTATGTTGCCATTGGCTGATTTCCCAGTGCAAATCAACCTATTTACTGAAGTGACGACATATGTTACCAACAATAAGCAGGTGCTAAAGCATGCGCTCATTATTAGGCCTCACACACTGTTTACAATCAGTTTTGATTCTTGTGTTGTATTTATCAAGACAGGGTCCTGTGGGACTGTACAAGTTTAACATTATGTTCAAATATAATAGATGCAGTCATATGAACAAAAGCAAAAATAGAAATAAGTAGACCCGATGATTCAGCAGCATGTAGAACCACCTTTAGCCTGTCACACAGATGGAGCCACTCTTCTTTGCAACAGTGCTTCACTTTCTTGAGGTTTGCTGGCATTTGTTTATGCAGGTCCTAATACAGCTTTTGAGTCAGGCTGAAGTTGGTTTTTGATCAGGCCACTGATTCTTTTCTGTTTCAGTCATTCTGTTGTAGATTTGCTGCTGTGCTTGGGATCATTGTCCTGATCACTGGGTCAATTTCAACCAGACAGATGGCCTCACATTTGCTTCTTGGATACTTTAATCTACAGAGATATTTATAGTCAGATGAGTGACTGAAAGGTGTCCAGGTCCAGTGGCTGTAAAACAAGCCAAAATCATCACTCCTCCACCATCATGCTCAGTTTGTGTTGATATGTTGTGTTTGACAGCACCACCTTTCTCCAAAGATGGTGCTGTGCATTATGGCCAAATCTCCACTTTGGTCTCATCCTTCCAAAGGGCATTGTTCCAGAAATCTTGTGGTTTGTTATCATGCATTTTTGCAAACCTAAGCAGAGCTGATGATCAGTTATTTAAGTGTATTTGATTAGCAGCTACTTGTGCTCTCAATTCTTGTGAAAGCAGGTTTTACATATGTATGAAAGATGTTTCCTCATGTGAGCGGAGTGATGAAGTCATTTTGAGTGGAGACAGAAACAAAGTAGCTTTTCTGTTTGTTTTAGTATTTTACTGGATGTGGTTTCTGGTATTTGTCATCACCAGTGGTGCCTGCAGAAGCTTTTTAGTAGGGATGGCACAAAAAAAACACCCGAAAAACTCAGATATTCTCCTATGATGTAATAGTGAATCCAATTGAAAACTATCGATTCTCATTTTAGAATTAACATTAATATCTTATATACAAGATATACAGGGAGTGCAGAATTATTAGGCAAATGAGTATTTTGTCCACATCATCCTCTTCATGCATGTTGTCTTACTCCAAGCTGTATAGGCTC
>NW_005187631.1:286880-309515 GCF_000239375.1 Pundamilia nyererei | reverse complement strand
TTTTTTTGGGTTCATTGAGAACATGGTTGTTGTTCAATAATAAAATTATTCCTCAAAAATACAACTTGCCTAATAATTCTGCACTCCCTGTACAAAGCCTACTTTATTCTCCTTTTTTGACTTTAATCGAGACTATTATTAACAAAATAAACATAATGTTCTATTTAACATCATTTAAACATGAAGCAATTTGTTGTTTATTGAGTAAGCAGATTTACAATTTGAATTTAGTAACCGCAGGAGACACCCCCTGATGTCCATGAGAGCGAATGCAAGATTAAGCTCGGATGCGGTAACTACATCCATCTTTTACATTGAGTCTTACATTTATAGATAAACTATTGTCTGCCTGCAAGAAACTATTACAGTGAGAGACAGGACTAAGCACAACAAGAAAACAAAAGAGCTCCCAAAATCAGCAAAAATGACTTTAAAGAAAACCAAGGCTGACAAACTGGGCAGCTGAGAGTTCATGTCAGTGGTTACAACTGCTTTTACTGCAGTCATGGCCATACCAACAAAACTTTGTGGCACGGAGAGCTCCAGAACATGCCTTTTTCTCTTTATAAAAACATATATACATATAAACATCATAAAGAAATCAGACACTAAATACTAAGTATACAAAAAAAAAAACTGTCATTATACAGCTTCATGATTGGAAAGGAAGGCTGCCACTTTATATCCAACATGACTGTTATGAATCACATAAATACAAACCTAATGACCTGTCTTAAACTTGCTCAAAAAGTTACTCAGGAAGTAACTACAAAGAATGTGCCAGCACACAATAAAAGTCTCATGCTGTAAAGCCTCTATGAGCCACTGCAGAATCTCTATGGCGAGTAAGAAGTCAGAAATTGATCAGTGTTCGATGCCACAGGCATTAAACTGAGCCAGTCTGCCTCTCTGCATGTTTCTTATCCAATATTAAACAACAAACGGCCATCCCCGGCAGATGGCAATCAAATAAGGAGGAAAAGCTGTCCGGTCACTGCAGGGATCACCCAGCGTTCGCTTCGCATCGCCATATAACAGCTTGATCCACCGCTGCTACACTGCAGCATCCTGTTGAGCTACAGAATGATACCGTACTGTTAACACGCGGCTGTTCCTCCCTTTGTTTCATTTTTACTGAGGTAGTTGTGGGCAACTTTAGTAGTAATTCTCCAACTGTGCTCATTTTGGTTCCTGTTTGATCAAACAGTTGTTGCAAATCTACTGTTCCCAGTGTTTCCCAATCAGTAATGAACATATGAGCCACATGTTGCAACATGTAGATAATTAAAAAGGCTGATGATCAGATGGGTGACACACTGGTAATTCTTTTGCATAGATATCCAATTTCATCACTTTATTCATAATCCCAGCTACTGTCTAAATGATAGCTAAGTATTTACTGAAGCAGAAACAGATTTACCTTTGAAGTTAAAGTACTTGTAAAGGGTCTCAGAACTAGGGGTGGGCGATAGAAACGATATACGATAGAAACAATATAAATTTGGCCAACGATAGAGATTTTGACTATAACGCTCTATCGCAATAGCACATGTTGATGGCATCATCAAGCTGTGCCTGTTTTGGTTGAAAGCATTGCAGCAGCTACAACCATTATCATCTGCAAATTATGGCGGGCGACAGTCATAGCAAAGAGATGAAGCACTGTTGAAATATGGGGAAAGCCAAAAACTGCGCTTCCCCCACTTCAGTAACATTGATTCATTAATGTTGAATTCTCTCTCTATTCCCGTGTTGTTGCAGTATATTAATAACTAACCTAACCTAATAATCTCAGTTGTTCTCCTGACTGACGTTTGCTCCGTGTATGGCATCCTGCTATGCGATTGCATTTGTCCTTAACCACCAGAATCCCTCACGTTAACTTTTATCAAGTGGAAAAAAAGTTGGCGTTCATCCTCCAGCTTCACTGTGCTAATGTTATGCTAACATAGCTGTGTCGCTAGCAATCAGGTAGCACAACATTATATACCAGTAGAGCTGGGCGATAGAACGATAACGATATGTATTGCAAAATAACTTTTTCTTGATAGAAAAATGAAACTATTGCGATAGACCTCACTCTCTCTCTCTTCCTCTCTTATAAAAAAATGAATAGCCAATACAAATTAAGCAGCACAGAGCCGAACCAATCATAGCCGCAGCGTCACGTAACTTGTTACGTACAGCTCAAGTGCCAAGCCGCACATGTGTATTTGTTTGGGAAGCAGCCAGCCGCCGTGTGGCCGGGTAATGGAGGAAATGAGTGTGCTGACTAGAGAAAAATCAACCGAGAGCTTGGGTGACCAGGTTACCGAAGAGAACACAGATGACGGTTCCAATGGCGGAGAGATTGTCGAAAGGAAAGGCCAGAGAAGTTCTGTAGTGTGGAGGTATTTCGGCTATTTGAAGTCTGACAAAAAACAAAGTAACGTGCACTGTAAATTGTACCGAAAGCATGTTCCCACAAAGTCTGGAAATACAACAAACCTTTTTTATCACCTGAAGCAGTGCCACCCACTAGAGCACGCTCAATCTCTGACTGAAAGTGCTAATTCGTCATCGAAAACAACCAAGGGAATCCCTGTGAAGCAGCAACAGTCAATTGAGTCGGCTTTCTCCAGCGTCTTATCATAGGACAAAAAAGCTAAGAGACATAGCAACATAATGAACGATAATGAAGGATTCAAGCAGCTACTTAAGGTAATGGATCCTCGTTACCAACTCCTTGGACATAAACATTTCTCTCAGACAGGGCTTCCAAAGCAATATTAAATAAGTTAGTCAATTTTGTCTCTTCTTCTGTAAAATAAACTAAGATTTATTTTTAGAATTAATATTTTGTTTCTAAGTGGAATTGACAATTTAGTCTGTTTCATTTGTTCTATTTTGAAACTTAAACGCTTTAGCGGCTAGCTTTTGTGTAGTTTGTAATATTTGCCTTTATTTATCTGAAACTGAAGCCTCATTTTAAGTACATCTGCCGTGTTGAACTTATTATGGGAAATAAATATTTAAATCAAAACAAGTTGCTGATTATTTCACATTTTACTTGTGAGCAACAGCACATTTAAATCTTACAAATATAGTTATTTGGCTTATATCCTGATAGATATCGTTATCGCCTGAAATGAAAAAAACATATCGTGATATGAAAAAATCTTATATCGCCCAGCTCTATATACCAGGTAGTCCAACTTCAGTAACCCTGCAAACACCACTGCTGTTTAGTTTTCTGTCTTCATTTATGTTGGAAGTGATAACAGAGCTGTACGTTTTAATTAGTTTCAAAAATCTCTCAGTCAGAACATGGTATGAAATGTTTAGGTGTAAACTAGCAAGCTAACTTCCTCTTAACTTGTAACTCCGTTAAATTTAATAAATTCTGTTTTCATGGATGCATGGATGTTAAACTTAATTGTTACACCTGGTAAAGCAGCATCGCTGATGATTTTATTAAAGATGAAAGAATTTAGACTGTTTTTAACTCTTAGTGTTCGTTTGACTTTGGGACCTGAAATGGACGGAGTTTTGGATCCAGGTTACTCCACGAAGCTCCTCACTACGGCAGCCGTAATGCTCTGACAATCCATCAAGCAGTGCGGCTTACCAAAGTTGTACTAAAACATTTATTAACAGATTTCTGCACGCAGAAATCGGTTCGAGGTCAGTAAGCACAACCAGAATTCATACATAAGGCACACTCTCGATTTTTGAGAAAATTAAAGGATTTTAAGTGTGCTTTATAGTGTGGAAAATAAGTTATACAGAAGAAAAGAATATATCGCGATATATATCGTTACCGCACGTGCTTCAAATTATACCGCAATATGGATTTTAGGCCATATCGCCCAGCCCTATTCAGAACTTTAATTCCACAACCTGACAACATGTATTCTGTGGTTAATATATATGTGCTAAAGTCTGCTGTCATAGCGTAACCATTCAGCCATTTTCCAAAAGCCAATCTCAAACAATCAGTTAAGGAAAACACATTTTTCCCTAGCAACAAGAGGTTGCCAGGAAGTCGCTGACTGGTCTCCTGTTCTGTATGACTGAGGATATATAAGCCATGCCGATTCATGACTTTTGCATATGTCAAAGCAAAAGCGCATTAGCACACAATGTAAGGTTAACTTGCCAGGTGTCAAATGGCTGATATTATTTCTATGCGACTATCCACTGACAGACTTTGCAGACTGGTTGCTCCAGTTAACTGAAGCTACACTTACTATAGCATGGCCCATGTATATGTACCACAGTTAAACTGCAATGATGTTACGAGATATTCTTCAACCTGCTTTAAAAAAACAACAGAGATATGGGTGTCATTTTAAACCTAATAGCAGCTATATGTACTCAACTGTATAGATAACTAAATTAATAATAAATAAAATATTTTTTTACAATTAGTGCAATAATACGTGTGCAAAGTTCAATATTTATTCAGGTTAAAGTATATCTCTTGAGTAAAACGTCCGAGCTCTGATAATGTGCCTTTAAAGTCAGCAAATATTATACATTTTGCTGACATGGATTCTGATCACATTTCAAATATGAAATGGATTCAGTAATGGACATATGTTTTATTCATAGCAGACACTGTAAGATAACAGTCTAATGGTGAAGCACCCTGTGTCTCTTAATCCAATTAAAAACTGATTTTTCCTCTTTTCGAAAAGGAAAGCAGATTTTAAACCAAGATGACATTTATGTGGCTTCTACAGAGATTATTTTTTATGGCCAAGAGTGGCAGTGCCAACTGATACACACACACACACACACACACACACACACACACACACACACACACACACACCTTAAATTAAAATACAATCCTTCCACTGAAAGGTCAGATACAGTGCTCCAAGGTTGTGCCATCCATCCCCTTTCTACACCCACATCTTTCTCACCCATCTCTGATTCTTTCTCTGTCCTTGTCTCAGTTTCCCTGTCCTTCGTTGCCACTCTGTCCTTACTTTTCACTTAGCGACTACATACTTTTTTTAGGCCTCCAAGTGCTCTTTATGGCACAGACACATGATAGTCTTTGAAGTCGTCACCATCACAGGAGCATCTTGCTGCCGGGAAACATTAGAATTGATTTCTGACCGTTAATCTTACTTTGATGTCTCTTTTGCTGGGAACATTGCCCATGTACCTCACCAAATAAAACACCTCGTGCAGGAGGGATCAGACATCACTCATGTCTGATCCCTCCTTCAAACGCTTGGCTCGTTTGTTTTTTCTCATCTTGTGCGAGTCCAACTGTTTCTCTCTCAGATGTCCTGTTTGTTTTTGCGTGCTTTGGAGTGAATCCCACCACTTCAACACAAGATTAAGCATCCTCTGGTCAGTCATATTCCCTCATTGCACTCTCACCATTCACAACACAGGTTGGACGGTGAAAACAGGCATGCAGAACTGAAAACGAAGAACGCAAAGACTGATAATGTGAATGGAATTATTGGATGAGAGTGGTAAAAATAAAGAAGGATAGAGAAAAAAGAAGAACACTCGCTTCTCTTCCTCACAGACGGCCTCATGTCCAATGAGGCAGCGGGCACTGCCAGCACTTATCAGTTCAAAAGCCCAGAGCAAGAGAGATAGAGAAAGAAGGGGAGAGAAATGGAGGAAAGGAGGAAGCACTAATCTGGAGAGAAGCAGTGAAACGCCAGAGAATATAGGCCACTGGCCCATTTTCATTGAGGAGAAAAGAAGATTTGCCGAGTGTAAAAATAGCACAGCTGATTTCAATATCTTTTTTTAAACAGTCCGTCAGTTTGTCTTAATGTTTTAACTACCCTTTTCTCACTGATATAAGTTGGTGAATCCACCTGCACTGAGTATTTCTTCTTCAGTCACCTTTCTCACTCACTGTGTTAGTAGACCTCTCTGCACTGAATCATATCTGTTATTAACCTCTGTCTCTCTTCCACAGCATGTGTTTCATCCTGTTTTCCTTCTCTCTACCCAACCGGTCGCAGCAGATGGCCGCCCCTCCCTGAGCCTGGTTCTGCCGGAGGTTTCTTCCTGTTAAAAGGGAGTTTTTCCTTCCCACTGTTGCCAAAGTGCTTGCTCATAGGGGGTCATATGATTGTTGGGTTTTTCTCTGTATGTATTATTGTAGGCTCTACCTTACAATATGAAGGGCTTTGGGGTGACTGTTGTTGTGATTTGGCGCTATATAAATAAAATTGAAATGAATTGAATTGAGACCTGAAGATGATACGTTGTCTTAATTTCAACAAAAATCCTCAGCATTTTCAGGTGGCTTATGAGGCAGGTAGGTCTCAAAATCTTAGGCATTTCCAAGATGCTAGGTTTTTTTTCTACATTTGATACAACATAGTTGATGGATTAGAATGAGTGTCAATAACTTCTCAGCTGATGTGCTTGGTAAAATGTTGCAAATAGGTAACAAAAAGTTTAACATGAGAAGCATTGAGCTGTTTTGTAAGAGAAAAAAAAAAGAATTTATAATTTAAAAACCACACCTCTAGCTGTGAGCCTGGCATTGCCGTGTTTTAATTTATCTGTTAAAAAAAAAAGAGCAGATCTTGGTTTTTAGGCATGAGGTAGACAATATAACTGATGGACATAGCTCCCATGTCTGAAAAGTAAGGCCAAAATATATAGCATATATTCTAGCAAAGTCTGTGGAAAGAAAAGTGCTCAAGTCTCTCGCTCAGTGATGCCAGAAAACAATTTCTTGGTATCAATTGAAAGTTTTTGATTATATAGAATTAAACATGAAGTTTTGTAAACTAAGGTCATTAATAAGAGTCAGAAAGAAGGACAAAACAGGGAATGATCACTGGCTACCAGCTGATGAGTGTCTCAGTCACACCTGCCCCCCTTCCTTTATCACATACTACCAATGAGTGACGTCCTGGTGGCCATGTACATCTTTTATTTTGTCTCTGCAAGTCAAAATAGACAAAAAAACCCTCTGAAAATATGAATGGAAGCTGACTCACAAACTCTTGAATGGTGAGATTGTTACTGTCAAGAAAAATAAAGCCCACTCTCAGCCTTGCATTAAATCCTCAGCTGTTAAGGTTACCACGCAACTGGTCTGTATGTGTTAAAGCCAACAGATTTGATAAAAAATGAGGAAATTGAATCTACAGTGCGCCTCAGAGAACACATTCTCTGATTAAACTGTTGCAAAATCAAACCTTCAAACAACATGTCCAACCTGAATGAGACTTCATGACGAGAAGAATATGAAGCTGATTAAAGCTTTTTGCTTCCTGGCCTGATGGTTAAATCTGCTGGAGTGTTATTAAACCTGCTATGTGAAAAAAACAAATCTAACAACAACATTTTACACCCGTTTCCTGGAAGATCTCCTTCCATCTAGCATTTCACCTTTAATAACGGTAATAGGATTAAGAAAGAAGGAGCTTTATTAGTTGTCTGGGCTGGATTGTGCTGAAGTCTAACGAGTCAATTCCCCGAAAATGCAAATGAAAAAGTATTTAAACTAAATATAGTTTTGGTTTTTCTTTGCCCGGATCAACCGACTTTTTGTTCGTGTCCTCCACAACCCTCAAAAATTTCATCTAATACTCCTTAAATAATCCTCCGTTTACTCTGGATAATCCAAAGGGATCACTCCAAACCGCTATTTTGATTTCCCTCTCTCTCTCTCTCTCTCTCACTCACTCACACACACGTATACATTTTTTCACAAAATTTGCACAAACTGATTAAGCTTCACAGAAAATCTAATTTTGCGTCCAGTATTATGATTTACTTCTTAACAACACAAAAATGTGTTGTTAAGAAGTAAGGCTAAGGCTGAACACAACAATTTATCAAAAGCATCCTAACAAAAATCCTTGAACCTTTTTATCCATGTGCAACACAACATTGTACTTTTTGAATGTACACAAATTTGCATTTGTATCTACACGTATGCATTTATATATTTATGTGTATGTTGGTGTTTTTACTTCCTATTCTTCTACAGAAGAACAGCACTAGAGAGAGTTTGAGTGGGCAGAACCAACAATCAAGTCTCCCAAGTGACACACACACACACACTCTGTGGGCACAGTGTGGATGTGTCCTGCATACAGATACTCCTTATTTTTTGGCTCAAGATTGTGTAAAGCCACAGGGTGAAGGTCACCAAACCGAAAAGCACAGGAGACAAATAAACTGAGTTTTTGGTGAGTGAATACTGGGAGAAATTCAGAATGTGAAAATGTGAGAATTGCTGCATGCAGCTGCATTTGTTGTTCACTGGTAAAAGAGACTGACCAGATGCTGTTTTCTCAAACATACACACTGGTAAGTGTACGCATGCAAACCTAATGATAGCAAATACATACATGCAGACATACACAGCATTGTCACAGCACCATGTCTGTGAGTGAGGAAATAATTACGGTATATTAGAGCAGACTGAAAGGAATCCATTGCCACTTTTCATAAAGTGTCAGAGATGCAAGCGTTAAAGCGGTCTGAGGCTTTCAGATGAATGCGAAAACAAGGCATCTCAAAGAGTTCAAGACAGTGTGTTGTGTGCTGCAGAGACCTGGCTTGGACTGACCAGTCTAAGCTTTACTTCCTGCCGTCACCATGGACACACTTCCTGGCCCTGGGTTTGGTGCAATGGAAAAAGAAAACCACTGCCGCCAAGGGAGAGTGCAGACAGAAAAATACAGAAGGAAAGAATGATGAAGAGAGTGAAAATAGGAGAGTAGAAAAGACATAGGGAGGACAAAAAGAAGAAAAAGCAGCTGCTGGACTTCTCATCGGAATTAAAACTGGAGTTAATCCCATATGTTTGTTCAGTGTCTCCTATTTCCCACCGGCTTGTTTTTTTATGAGGACATATTATGAAGAAGCCGGATCTTGGACCACGCTTGTCACACTGCACTGATGAAGATGCTTCAAAAACATCCAAAGGCACAAGTTTAGGCAGAACATAAGACTTTGAGTGGTAGCAGATTATTTTTAGATAAAGACTGGAAATGAACCTTTAATTCTGTGCAGAGGAAACCATCTATCACATTACATGATATACAGTCTTTTAAAGCCCCCTTTTTACTGCAGGCAATGCTGTATTTCAACAGCTTGTATAAAGTGATCGACACTGCTGTAAAACAGTTGGATGATATATAATATAGACCAGCTTCTATTCATCAGGCCTCTGGTACGTGTGCTACAGACAGTGTGCAGATTGTTTGTGAAGAATGGAGTTGTATAGAGTCTGCTAGACATACACTGTTTCTAAATTGCTGCATGCATCTTTTTCTGTCTTGTTTTAAAAAAAAGTAGAAAAGGATGTGTATTGGACATCACATAGATCAATAATAAAGTTCAGTACCAAGTTGAAGTGCATCAACAATCAAATGGTAATGAAATTTAAATCCCGACAGCCTAGTGAAATGAGAAACAGAAGTCTATTTTTAATCTCTCTCTCATCTGAGATTGTTAGTCGTCACACTGGAGTAAAAACATGTGACAGACATATAAGTTACAACAACTATACCAGCAAGATTATAAAAATCCAGATATTGTTTATAGTTGTCCATCCATCCATTTTTGTCGCTTCACCAGTTCATGACCTCGGGGGGAGATCTGGAAACCATCATTGGGCAGGTTGCTAGTCTTTTGCAGGGCAAAGACAGACAACTATTCACGCTCACATCCACACACACACAATTTTGAATTGCCAATGAACCAAAGATGTCTTTGGACTGTGGGAAGAAGCCAGATTACCGGGAAGTAACCCAAGTGGGCTAACATTTATCACAACATGCAAACTCCACACAGAACGGTCCCAGCCAACTATTATTTTCCCTGCTGTGTTAAAATTCACAAAATTAACCAAAAGGTTAAGTGCTAGATCTGCCAAAGATAGTCAGATTATAAATCCACAATGAGTCTGAAAAACTGTGAGTAAGAGCTTTTCCATCCATCAGCTACAACCTGAATGCTAACAGCGTTTTATTGTACGTGCATCACCATCCAACCCCTCCAGGGTGGTCAGGAGTCACAGAAAGAAAAAACAGAGTGAGAGAGAGAGAAAGAGGGAGTGCTTCTTCCCGTCAAGGGAGCTGCCTTCCACTTAATCTAAATTCTAAATGGCAAACGTTTCATTGTGGCTGCAGGGAAAGACCAGATGGCCATGACTAAAACCAGAAAGAGAGAGACCAAAAAAAGATGTGGTATGAAGACATGCAAAAAGAGATACAGCCAGTAGGAGTCAACAAGAAATGAAGATGGACGTGATGAGGTAAAGGTAATAATCAGAGCATCTGCAGAAATACCAAGAGTGGATTATCGAGTCCCCACGATCACACAAAGGCACAGTTGTGCTACTTCGAACCAAAGTCAAGACGTACCTCATGACCCAGTGACCCTGCTGCAGGCAGCAGTCATCCAAGCACGGCGACATAAGCACGATCTCACACGACACACTGCCACAATGCTGAGCCGCCGTCAGCTCTAATTCTCTAATCCATTAAAACCCTGCTTCCATGTGGCTGAGCTACCTTAAGCAAGTCAGTTACCTTCAGCACCCCTTAAGCCGGCACAGTCAACAGTCATTACAAGCCATTTATGCTTTAGTGTGGTTCTAAGCTGCCGGTAGAGCTGGTAGTAGTGTCATTTTCTTTTGTTGGGTGTGTTGTTAACTGCACCTGTCAGAAGCATTATTCTGAACATGGCTCCTCTGCTTCGGAATATAAATTCTGGTTCTAGCTTTTATTTAAAAAATAAAATAAAATAATGATAATTCAAGTTAGCTTGCTTTAGTTTAGCATAAAAATAGAGACAATAAATTAACTGTTATATGTTATGTGTTTTTCTTATACATTTCTGTATGAATAACATAAAACAACAACAACAAAACACCTACTGGCTTCATAGTTAGCCATCTGGCAGCTAGCAAAAGGGTATATCGGTGGTATCTTCTCTTAAAACTCTTTACAAGAAAACAGGTTTGAGGTTAAAAATAGATATTTACGTCCATTTTGTCACAGGTTTGATAAAAAATAAAGCTGCTTATGCCTGACAGCGAGAAAGCTCAGCATCTACTAAAAGAATCAAGGAGGCGCTAAATATTAGCAAAACAAACCACTGTAGATGTAATTTGGCTCTTCTGTTGCATGCGATCAGTGGACTTGACAGACATTATCATTTGAAAATTATTAACATAATTGCGCACATAATGACCTGCATAATGTCATTGGGCTGAGACTCTGTTAGCTGCAGCCAAAGTATGCTAATGGTTTATCATCATCATCTGTTCAGCGAAGCTGGTTTGGAGATGAAGGGGCATTTTGTTTTGCAAATTTCCCGTTCTGTTGACGGTACCAGACAAATCGTCTCTGGTGGAATATTTATTCAAATGGGACCATTAATAGAGCCATTCTCCATATGCAAGATTCAAATTGCATTCACAGGTTTGCTTACATAAAAATACTGAATGTGTCATATGATTATTATGTTTTCTTTATAAAAGCAAATGCAGTGACAAGTCTGTTGACAGAGTTTGAAAATCTGTGCATAATTTGGTGTAGTTTTATGGATCTCTTCATTAATGCAAAGAAGCGCCACGTCAAAGCACATTTTTTTAGAAGTATATAATCAAAGTTGCAGTATGTGAACAAAAGTATTAGGCAACACCTCTTAATTTATTCAACTGCATTTTATTTTATTTTATTAATATAGCACCAAATCACAACAACAGTCCCTTCAGAATGCTTTATATTGTAATGTAAAGACCCTACAGTAATACATAGAAGATGTAAAGAATCAAACAACGCTCCTGTTGAGCAAGCAGTTGGGAAGGAAAAAAATCGTTTTAACAAGAAGAAACCTCCGGCAGAACCAGACAGCCATCTGCCGTGACCAGTTGGGGGGATGGGAGGAAGTTGGGTGTTTTCAGTCCCATTGCCACAGGTGTATAAAGTGAAGCAACCTAGCCATGCACGTCTGCCTTTACAAACATTAGTGAAAGAATGAGCTCCACTAACATCAGCACAACAACTGTGCACCGGGAGCTTCATGAGGAGCAGTTCCTGTAGGGCTAATGTGTACGTGGTCCAGTACTGCGATCCATATAGTTTAGTAAACAAGACTAAGAATATGGCATATGTTCAATGCCAGCTAATTTTTTGACATTTCTGACAGTTTTCAGCATTTATTAGTACATAAATGTCAGTGCCCCCCAGGGTGGGTGTGGCTACAATGTAGCTGCCATCACCAGTGTGTGAATGTGTGTGTGAATGGGTGGATGGCTGGATATGTAAAGCGCTTTGGGGTCCTTAGGGACTAGTAAAGCGCTATATAAATACAGGCCATTTACCATTTACCATTATATTATATTGAGACAGCTCTTTATAGGTTATAAAAACGTCATACCTACAACCTTCCGAGTGCCAATGATTTACAAATCCAGCAACATAAAAACAAATGAAAGAACAAATTTGAATCATATAAGACAGAAAATCAGAACAACCTCATTTCTGAGAAGCTTGAAATAAAAATATTTGTTCAAATGACTAATAATCATCACTTTGACGTCAGCTTACTTACTTTACTGTTACTGACTGCATAACAATAGAAGCCTTTGTCTATGGCCGATTCTGTCCTGTCTGTCTGTATTAAGCTCTAACAGTCCATCATCTGCAGTCATGTCATCTTGTGTATATCTGAAACTGTCAGCTGTCGAACAAAATAAAAATTCAAGAAAAACAATCTAAGCAAAAGTAATTTAACACTCTTAGTAAGTATAATACTTGAGTTAATTACATTCTACCTTGGAAAATTATACAGCATTAGGATTAGAAACCACACGGCTTATTAATTCTTACTTTGTAGGAATTAACTGATTCACACAGTAAGAGCAGAGTGAGTAGAAGACTTTTTGGATCCACTGCTTTTAGGTTATCCGTGACCCACTGCACCACATATACTGTATATTTGCAGGAGGGGATTATGATGTTAGATAACCATGTATACCGTATCACTGAATGCGGCATGTGCTGCCAGGATGCCTTAGGTAGGATGAAGCTGTGTGGTCCGGCTACAAGGCCGACGACTTAAACTGCCTCCAAACGTCAGACTTGATGACAGCCTCTTGCATCATGCAGACCGAGAGCACATCCCTCGATAGCAATAACATGATACAGCTCTGAGTTTGTGAGTCTGGGCTTGTGCCTCAGGTGACAAATTTAGGATTTGAGGGCATTTTCAATCTTATAACACAGCAAATAAAGTCAATATTTCCAGATTGTATTGTATTTTTTAGCTGTAGCTAAATTTTCCCCCTTAACCTTTGAAAACAAGAGCAAATCAGGCCCTTGTGTTGGTTACATCCAATTGTCACAATGTGCTGGAAGAACTGTGGGTCTTATTTTTTGACACTGTGAAGTGTTTTATAAAAAAGCTCCAAACGAGTAAATGGACTGGAAATAAGTGGAATAATCTCGCTTCGCTGCCTCTCTCACCTAATGAGGTTTTAGGCCTGAATACACGATTAAATGGCGATTTTTAAATGTAAAATTATCACTGAAATGCAGCAGAACAATCTGGTACGTCACGCGCTGTGACAAGTTCACAGGCACAAATCCTCTGGTGTGTCACGACATCGGCGGCAGAAGCCAGATATGAAAAATCATGGAAATGTATTTGTGTCGTCGATGCTTCATTAGCGTTAGGGCTTTACGGGAGATAAAAATATCTCTGTGCCTCTGGGAGGAGAGAGGACGAGGAGGGGAGGGGCAGAGTGTGTGCATCAATGTGTGTGTGTGAGGAGATGAAATCAGGATGCATAGGGTTTTTTTTTCCTCCCCTCCTGCAAATGTCAGTCTGTGTGTTTGTGCACGACCGGGGTTGTAACAGCCACGTCGTTCAGAGCAAAACTTCCAGGCAAAAAAAAAAAATAATGTGACAAAAGGTGCAAAACCACGAGCTGACGTCAGCCACTTCAGACACTCGACTGTGAAGTCAAGTCAGAAATATCTCCTCACCTCATCGCCGCCACCTTCACACACACTATCCTCCTCACTTCTTCCTCCTGCTCCTTCATCAAAACAACACTGCAGGCTTTTGTGAGAATGTATGCAGCAGTGCATGAAAACATGCCGGTGAGGATGAAACAGGGGGAAAAAAGCAACTCTGTAGTTAAAATTTGAAAAAAAAAGGTGATTCGGTCTAATCATATCCATATACATTTCAATTTTTATTAAACCATTTAGCTTAAATACCTTCAAATATCCCAGATTTTTAAACCTGTGCAAAAAGCTGTTAAGCACTAATACAGGAAAACTGTATCACACATGCACATTTTAGACCTGTTCTGACTAAATGAAAGGACTAAACTGAGTATCATTATACCAAATTGAACCGATTTCAGATCCATTCATTTCACTGTGACATGCAGGAAAATTATGGTGTAGAAACCACTTTTTTTACCCACCAGCTTTAATGTCTAAAATTGTTGCTTGAGCTGAAAAGGCTCCAAAATGATGGACTATTTCAGTCCTGGACACCCAAAGAAGAGCAAAATCCTGTTACAAGGCGAGTGATGGGGTGAACAAAACCTCAATCGCATTAAAGGTAAAAATACACAGGTGTGTCAGCAGCAGTCACCTTGCATGAAGTGAAAGGCAGTTATACGCCTTTCACTTCATTTGTTCAGACTCTTCTTATATATGTAGGGAAAACTCATTTTCAGAAGAATGATTTTGTTTGGTAAAGCACTTCTCACTGACATACGAATCACTCTGGCATTAAAAGGCACCTAACTCAACGGATGAACCAGAGTTGTGTCTAAACATAACAGACAATTCAGTACAGAACCAATTTTAAATTGTATTTTTAGGCACTTAGCAGCCTGTTACAAAAGCATGCCATGTGTGCCCAGTGTCCAATATGTGTTTCACTGAATCTATGAAAAATGCCAAAGATAACAGAGTTTGACAGTATAAAATAGTATTTTTGGACCAACAAAGAGCTGCAAGCTGAAAGCCTGGACAAGTGGAGGACAAATATGAAGTGGAAGGTATAAAAACTACAGCAGTATCTGAAAGTCATGTCCTTAAGAAATGAAAAAAAAAAAATCGAGCAAAGACCCGACACGGGACCTCAGAGCTAGAGGATACCAAATTACACGAGATTTGGACTCAAAATCACTGGCAACACTTCTGACTGGGTGTCTACAGCCATCTATAAAACACAGTATGTTTTATAAAGCTTTGGTTCATGTAGTTCAAGAATGATGGAAATATTTGGATCGTATGCTAAGATAAGACATGCAGAAACCACCAGAGGGGTTTCTTGAGGTTCACATCAAATCCAGAAAAATGACAAATAAACAGGATTGTGAATTTTGCCCCAAAAGGTGCAGTTCTTCCTCTGAGAAAGCTAGAGAAACAGGTGGCTGGGTACTCAAGCAGGAAATTTAATTAAGAGCCAGAACTGTTCAGACACAGTCAGCCTGCAGCGAAACACTGTCAGATGTTTTGATTGGTTGTCCAATAATCAAGAAAATCAGACAGAAGTCTGGCTGCTTTCTTACATTCAGCTGCTGATGTGTCTGACTGTGCATTTCTGTGTGTGTGTGTGTGTGTGTGTGTGTGTGTGTGTGTGTGTGTGTGTGTGTGTGTGTGTGTGTACTGAGTCGTGAGCACAGAATTAAAAAGACAAGCGGAGTAAGACCTGAGGGACAAGAGGATGAAGAGGAAGAGGTAGAGAGGAGGGGATAAAAGAGGGACCAGGCAGTGCTGAGATGCTGTGACTTATGTGTAGGACACGTTTATTGACCAAAGAGGACAGCAGAACGGCTACTTTATTGGTGCCTCATTTCCTCAAGAGGTTAAAGGTCACACAGCATGAACTCACCATTGGAAGAGTTAAGAGGTGAGGAAGAACTAGAAGCCTGTAATAATTTTTAAAGTCTCCTTTAATCTTGAAATCCCCACCGAGGACCCCAGATTTCCCAGTAAGTGCAGTTTATAAATTCCGATTGCGATATGAAACACATTATGAACCATCTTGATGTAACAGCTGCGCTCCTGAAGCTTTCTTTCTTCTCGGTTATTGAGAAAAGCAGTTGGTAATAATCTCCAAACTGCTGCTCAAGCTCAGCATCAGACAAACACCTCATCGTATTATCTTTGGACTAAAAAAAGTCGACTCATGCCAAGTCCTAATAACAGCTATTTGAGGTGGTACTCAACAGTAGTAGAAGTCCATCAAGGCAGCGTGACAGCTGCTCATACAGGCGTTGTATGAATAATATGGAAATTAACGAAAACACCTCAAACGCATCACCTTGCTGTATGAAACTGGCGCTGACTGCTGCCAGCCCGACTTAGCTCAGTGCCCTTTCGTTGTAAAATATTACTGTTCTGTTGTCGTAGTCTCTCTTTCTCCTAAACTTAAGTTGACCCTAACCATGTGTTGATCTTACCTAACTAATATATATGCTTCAACCCCAAACCATCTCGAACAGTAGGCTAAATGATCAAAGCACTCCAAGGTACTCGCTTTTCAATTAAAATTGAAAATGCCTTTACAGCACGGTCATGTTTCACCTAAAAAACCCTAGATCCACATTTTAGCGAGTTAAACAGAGTTCATGAAAACACTGGCTCTTGTTAAGAGGTATTCCATCAATGTTAACTTTCCACTTGTGGTGGACGGTTGGCTTCCCCCTGGGGTGAGAGTGGAATGCTCCATCAATAGCAGGGATCTTTAAAACCTGGACAACAGCCCAAACGGACATCAAGAAAAACAGTATCAACCAAAGATAAAATGAACGCATCTACAGTCAGATGCAGTTGGGTTTTTTTGGTTTTTGTTTAAAAGGAATAAAATCCGTAATTGATAAAATTTTATAAAAAAGCTTCCCTTTGGTTAAGTCTCCTTTGACTGAAACCTCTTTGTATGGAAAAAAGACATTTGGTCAACTCCAATAAAATAACACAAGTGATTTTTTTCCCTTTTTCTTTTTTTTTTGTGATAAAATCAAGTTCTAATATTTGCTTGTATGGTCCTATTCTTTTTATTCTATTTCATTTTTTAATGAAAACATCTGCTTTCACATCATGAACTCCATATAAAGGCTGAAAAAAGGAGGATAACAACAGCCTGGCTCAGACCTGATAATGGACTCACTGTCCTCACATTTTTGTTGCCATCTCTTCTTATTTCTTTACTTTACCCATTTACACCCTCTCATTCACTCCACCATCACTTTCCTTTTGTTAATGTTGTGCTGCTCATGTATTTTCACCAATTATACTTTTATTTCCTCCTCCAACGTTTTCAAAAACACAGTCTTCGCTTTATTTTTACACCTTTGAGAGAAAACAAATCTTTAGGATAGAAATTTGAATACAGAAACGTATGCTTCATATTATGTGTAGGTCTTTTGTTTGTATGGTGATGAACAAATTGACCTTTATGTTTATAAATGTCTGTCCTCCAACATAGTGGCTTTTCTAATAGCTCTACAGTGCAGTGGTTTATGCATACACATTTGATCCTGGTAGAAGACACAAATCTGCCATAGATATCCTGAAAATCAAACATGTGGAGCCTGCTGTGGTCAAGAAGTTGAAACTTGAAGCTTCTTCTATTACTTGACATTTCCTCTAGGTCTTTATGGGAATGGTAGTTTTCAAAAACTTTCATTAATCTTGACTAAAATTCCTTTCTTGCTCACAGTTCATTCAACTTTATGGAAGCATTTTCAGGCATTGGTCTAAACTGAACATGTTACTGAAAATGTAATGTGATTACTTAAACAAGTTACACCTGACACTGTTTAGGATCTTGCCAAATCCCTTAACTAACCTTTGGAGTAGAAGACAACCTGCTCGAACTCCTGAGCCGTGGCCTTAATTCAGTGAAAGAACAAGACGAATTATTTCTTATGCTTTGTTCACACTTCCTACTTGTTGTTTTAAATGCAGGCTGGTGATCAAAGCTACAAACTGAAGCCCAACACTTGTGTCTGCATAACGGGCATGAGAGTTTAACTGCCCACAACTTCATTATCACTGCAACAGTGCAGTGAAGTATCAACCAATTGTGCACACATAAAGAAGGCCAGGCAACCCTTCAGGTACAGTGTAGCTATGAAACACACAGCATTGCAGTGCAGGCCGTCAGTGTGTGTCTACTTTAGCATAGCATAAAATATTGCACCTTGTTTTCTTGATTTGCACGAAGACCAAAGTGTAAAAATGTTTTTGTTTTATAGGAAGGGGCATATTTTTGTCTGAGAGCAGCAACTAGTCAATTCATCACTTTGTCAGTTGTGGCAGTAAAATGTCAACAATGCTGCTACGATGGCTTTGAGCTCTTTATGTTTTAAAAACTTAAGAAGCAAAAGCACCTCTGTCTGCTGGTGAAAACACTTCAAAGGCTGCATCCCACATAATCTACAACAAAGTGGGATGAGATTCTTGCCCTGATATTTCTGTTGTGGAGGCCTTCTAGAACAACAGAAGGCATCTGGAGGCGAGCGCAGCTTTGGACACGATGTGGCTATTCTACCTTTAAAAAGCAACACCAGGCCCTCCGCCACACATACGGTGCACTTCCTCTCTCTCTTCTTTGTGTCTCTCTCAGCAATATGCAAACAGAGGCAGTGAAACAAGCACGGGGGCCAAGCGACACACACGCTGGGTCAGAATCACTTATGCAGACATGCAAAGCAATGCTGATAAAAGGCCCACTCTGACTTTGATGGTGCAGGCTAAGTTCCCCACTCACTTTGCACACCGCACCTTTGCATAAATAACTCCAAGCTGCAGACTGAAAAAAAAAAAGATCAGTTCCTGTTTGGCTCCTGTCTGATCCCAAACGGAGAAACTACATGGAAATATGCTGCTGGAGCATTTGGGCAAGGTAGTAAAGAAAGACAGGAGAGAGAAGCTTGTTGCTCATGTCTTTGCATATAACGAGCTGGCAAATTGTAAGGTTTTTTCTGCTTGGGACTCACTAAAATACATACTGGTTTTCTCCAGCTAGCATCCTACACTTCATCTGCTGCACACTGTCCCACTGTGTGGGTGTATTTGCATGTTTTCGTGTGTGTATTTGACAAACACCTGCACAAACCCACAGTCTCACCTTTATCAGCCCGATATGAATGTGTGAACATTATGCCTTTGTAAAAAAAAAAGTTGGCTTTCCTGTTGTTGGTCTGTTGTATTTATGACTGTGAAGCATATGTCGTGTTTAGACATGAGCGTTAGCGTGAGACTCCCGGCGTGTTCAGTGGGCTTTCACTATATTTAACTCAGTTTCTGTCAAACTAGAACGTGTCCGCACAGAGGTGATGAACACATGAATATATCTACTATATTTATAATGAAGTTTCCCTGACCTCGATGGTTTACTACGATAGTTTTTCTTGGATGTCACATAAATACAGTTACAGTGGTGGATGCTTATATTCATCACTATCCATTTTTAGGCTGGAACCTCCTGTCATACATCGAGAGGCAGACAAAACTCAACTGAACTGATTTTAAATCCAGAACCTTCCTGCTGTGATATGCAAGCGCTAACCACTGTACTACTAGTCCTTCTTGAATCACATGTTAATCATATTTATATTATTACAATTAACCTGTTTGAGCCAAGAGCTCCGGATGCTTTAAACACTAGTCTTGGTTTGGCATGATGATGTCATAGACAACTTTGGCTGTGAGCATAGAAGCCCCACCCACTCACCGCTCAAACGTTCTGTTTATGAGGTGCAGCCAATGGAAATAAAACCTAGCTAAAAGCTTGTTTCAGGCAATGAAGTGCAAAAGGTCCGTCCATCCATCCATCCATCCATCCATCCATCCATTCATCCATCCATCCATCTTCTTCCACTTATCCAGTTTAGGCTACTGAGGAACTGGATACTGAGGAACAGTTGGGATAGGCTGGTGCAGACTCACCCTGGCCAGTTTGCCAATATATCACAGGGAAATAACCAGGGACTATTTTGAACTGTGAATCCTGCCAATCAACCTGAGCTCTAGTTGAGTCCAAGCATAAAAAGAGTTTGAGCAGAAGATACAGCTCACCCAAACTCTTTGCATCAACCACCTTAACGTTTAAAGGCTTTAATGGTAGCTCTAAAACATGTGTAGTTTCCTCATTATGAGGAGCTGTGGCTGCTTCATTTGGTTGCTATGATGTTTGCAAAGTCCTACGAATCAAAACATGAACCACGCACGATCCGATGCCAGTTCCAGCAGAATAATGACATCTTATTTGTGTTTTTCAAACAGAGAAGGATCACAGATGCCAATTAATTGTTTTAATAACTCAAATACAAGATTTGAAGAGTGGCTAACAGATTTTCAAAATTTTGGGTTGTCGCAGATATAAAACTACAGGAGTGAAAACAACACGCTGGCAGGCACACAAAAGTCATACACATATGCACATAAAGACGTACTCCAGTAAAATAGTTTTTTAAATACAGATTTTTCTGTTAATTTAACTCAAAAGTCTGTCCTCTACACACGAGTTTGCACCCACAAACACAGATGCACAGTTGAACAGCCAGCCTGGGTCCGGATGCCGGCATTCTCCACAGTGATAATGGGGCCGTATCCCACTGTAATGCACAGTTCACTGAGGCTGGCTCTCCTCCAGATGGAGAGGCAGCAAGGAAAAGGAACAGGATGCCATAACCTCGGCTCACACAGTGGACAAGAGCCACAGCTGCAGACGCTCACACACATACACACACCGAAGCGCACAGGCCAGAGCATCATCAACCATCAACCCACATGGATGCTTGCATGTATGAAACACAGAAACAGACAGCCACAAGCAGGGGCATGCGATTAAAGACACGACAGAAGTGGTGCAAGAGCACGTCAACATCACGTTCATGCGCACGCTCACATGGAGCGCACTTCACGGAGTGTCGGCTGCAATCGTGCAGCTCCACTGTGTGACAGGAGGAGAAAGTAGGGGTGGTGGAGGAGCTGGAAACGGCGGAGAAGTGGGAGGAGGAGAAGCTGCCTTTTGTTATATTTTCAGCATGACAAGAAAGGCAGAGGAGCTGCGATGTGTGAGAGGATTTGTCGCTGAGAAGTAAGAATGTTATTCCGCCCCGTTCTGACCCGTTTAGACGAGGAAGCCAAAAAGCCTCTTTTTATAGGTCTGTACCAGAGCTGGCTCAATCCTTCAACGCAGCAGGGGAGAAACTGAGGTCCTAATGAGATCTTTTTTAAATTTACATTCAGTTACTAGGATTTATTTTGGCGTTTACCTTCAACCTTCAGCTTTCTCACTGATGCAAGAGCATATTTCCAGAAAATGTTCGTGATCCTCGTGCATTTTTGTTTCTTCTCACAAACATATCTCGCAAGCACAAAAACCAAACACCGATCTGAGAACTTGCGTTACATAATAACAACTGCCACCTTGATTTCCTGCAGGAGCCTTAAGTTTACTGGCTGCGGCATGAATCACATTTTTCATCTGTCTTTTATCTGTTGTAAGAATGCTCTAATCTTAGAGGATACAACAGTGCTGCAAAGCCAACATAACAGGCTTTTCAATTTCAAGGTTTTATTTATGACAGGTTAGATTTTGTTTTTTTGTGTCCATTAAACTGTGTTTTAATTCAGCGATGAAGTTTGTGCATGAGTCTCATAAGGCCTCACTGACACAGGTCTGCAGACTGGTTGGCGAGCCCCTGGTAACCTCTGGTTGCTAGGGAAAAATATGATTTCCCTGGTGAGTGACTTCTGATAGTTGTTTGGTGAAACTGATTGCAAAGAGGTAGCAACAGTTGTACTTGGTAGCAGTTTACCATGGCCCACTGAGCTTGCATGGAAGACAATGGCTTGTCTGCGAACACTTGAGGCATAAAAAAAAACTCAGATTGAAAGTTGCTCCTTGCCACTGCAACACATTTCAAAAGGTGAAACTTTTACTTTCTCCAACATTCTCCGTTTGTGGTTTGCAGAGTGAGTGTTTGTGGATAAGTTGGCCTCTTCCATTCAATTATGAGCAAGTGACCAAAACAAGCACAAGGACATTTTTGGTCCTCTGCAACTGATTTCACCCAGCAACAGCCAAACTCCAGTTACCAGTTGGTGATTACATATTTTTCCCTAGCAACTGGAGGTTACTGTGGGGGTAGGTGCACATCTGTGTGACTGTGGTGTCACTGAAGAAATACAGATTACTCTTAATCTCGGACAAATCTCGGAAATCCTAATTTAACAGTTACTGTAACTAAAAACACAAAAGCTGCTGCAGCCCTGAATCTCGTAGCAAAAAAGATGTGAACATCAGAGAAGAGGTAAAAAGAAAAGAGAGGATGGAAACTAAAAAGGGCCGGATGAGGTGCAGGTGGAGGAAGGGGAGGAGGTGGGGGATAGTATGAGTCATAGGCCGTTACAACCACGAGCCAAACGGTGGCGAAGAGACAGAGACACGTGCGCACACTCAGAAACACACTGAAGTAGAGGAGAGGAAATCTTTAATGGCAGCTTCCCTGTCTCTTTCACTAACATGGACATGGAGTCAAATGGTCAGGGACTGTGGGGAATGGCTGTCTATATTGGAGTCACTGACCCCTCATGCACACACACACACGCACGCACGCACGCACACACACACACACACACACAC
>NW_005187631.1:242466-286855 GCF_000239375.1 Pundamilia nyererei | reverse complement strand
CACACACACACACACACACACACACACACACACACACACACAAATGGGCTGGAGTCCCCAAACAGTCCATTAGAGATTAAACAAGTTGTTCAGTCTATGTTTCAGACTCCAGGCGTGACTCAAAATTTCAAATTACTCTGCCGGCTCGTCTGCCTCCTCTCCTCTTCCCCGCCTCTTTCAGGCTTTCTTTCTATCACTCAGTTCGCTATATTGTTCCATTAGTGGATTAAGCGTGCTGGTACTGGGGAGGAAGATGGGTGCAATTCAGAGAAAATGAAACTCAGTCCATCAACCTGCATCAGGGGAGACGCAAGACTGGGGTACTTTACCTGCCAGCCCTCATCACCTCTTCACATTACTGCATTATTATAGATTTCTCTAATAAAACAACACAATATATGAATTCACTGCAGAACTCCTGAGTGCAATTCTAGGATTTAGGGTTTCTCATCCGCGTTATTGAGGGAATAACTAACATTTAAATGAGTTGGCAAAGCCAGACTACAGCAGCTACAGAAATATTTAAAATCATGTTGTGCTTGCGACCTGGTAGTTATTGTTGAATACATCATGCTCTGTGAGGGTGGCGATAGATGGGAAATCAGAGGAAATCCACCTTATTGGAAATCTACTAAAAAGTCGTTACGTTAATAAGTCATTATAATTACCATGCATATCACAAGTACACACCCTCCTCTAACTTGTAGCCAACTTAGCAGGCTGTTATCATCCACTGTAATCAGGCAAAAATGCAGGAGACCTCTAGTGGTTTTACAAGGAAATGCATACAATAGCTATTGTTGTAAGCTAGTAAATAGAGCTTTGTGACATGTGCTAACACATGTCCTGTGATCTGGCACATTCAACCCATATCAACTAAATATCACATAAACAAACAAAGAAAAAGTAATGTCATCAAACTTGTGCCCACAGTTGCAAGAGGAAGGTGAAAAATCGTCAACTTATTGCAGAATTTTATTAAGGCAAACAAGTGCTAACACAAACCTAATGCTTTCACTCAGCACACTGAAAAGTCTTTTATTCTGTCTTCCTCTCCTCACTCCTAACCGCCCACTGCAGACAGCAGCACCTTCCTGAGCCTGGTTGTGCCAGAGGCTTCTTCCTGTTAAACGTGAGTTTTTCCTTCCCACAGTCGCCAATTTGATTATTGGGCTTTTCTGTATTATTGTAGGGTCTTATAGTAAAAAGCACCTTGAGGTGGCTGCTGTTGTAATTTGGTGCTATATAAATAAAACTGAATTGAATCAGATGATCCTTACTGACACCAATGGAGATATCTGTAGGGCTTAGAAAAAACTAGGAACATTGGAAAGGGTTATTTAAATTCATCATCTGATACAAAATTTCATGAAAAAAGGTGAAGCGCTTGAGCTATCTCAATCTGCACTGACTTATTTGACTGATATTTAAAGTAAAAGTCTTACTTTAAATGGGAACTTTTTTTACAAGCACGATTTTTAAGAAAACTTCTGAATAAAGTAGGTAATTATTTCTTTACTATGTTTAAAAGCTTCATCTTCATCGGCTGTGCTCCCTTTAGTTTTTGGACATAAAGAGCAGCTATGCAGCCATCAAAGCATCCAGAATTACAGTGAAGCAGCTGCTTCAACCCCCTTGATTAAAAAACACATGTTAACTACGATAAGTAGCAGTATTATTATGAAACATTGATAAATAGTCCCTCGGTTACCAAACCGCCTGCTTTAAAGCTCTCAGCTCTTGCTGTAATTATCAGCATCATTGAAATACAACTTTCATCATGGAGACTGCTTGGATTCAATTACTGCTTATGCAATACAACCATTAAAGTTCCATTTGCTCTCCTGCACATGCTTGTTGTCCTCCTAATGGGAGACTAGATGCTGTGTAAGGTCTTTAAAAAGGAACATAGGAGGGTTATTAATCGCCTGTCTCTCATTGGCTGATTGTGTTGATGCTTTCATTCACAGAAACCCAGCAGCAACGACGTGTCTGTGCTTTGCCTTTCCTGCTAATGGTTTAGTAAGATTGACTTTACCGCTCAATAGTTCAACTTCTTTCCAAACGCTGTCTGCCAAGAGCCTGCGCACAACATGAGCAGCAGTGCATGGCGCTGATGACTAAAAGGGTTGTTTGTAATAATGGAGTGCACAGAGAGTGGAGTGTGAGACAAATATTGAACTGCATGTTGGAGGCCAGCTATAAGGTCACTATGGCTGTGAACTACAAACAGCGAGAGTCCACTTACACGCCAGTTCTGTTTGAAAACTGAATCGTGGAAAATTTTATTGCAGCCAACACATATCAGATGAGTTAGGGGGCAAACTCACCCACTCCTCATTCCTTACATATTGATGCTTGCAAAAAGACCCCTCGGCGTCATCTTTGAACACACTGGTTCGGCATCAGTTTTCAAGGTTGATGCATAGTTAATGTTGGAAAAGAGCATGCTGTAGCACATGAAACTTAGCAAGTAGTTTAAGTACCAAAACCTTCGCTGCCAGCACCGCAGTCTCCTCACTGACAGTGTTCTGACTAACTTGCTAAACACCCATCAAAAATTCCCCCCTACTGTGAAGTTTATTGGGCCTTATAAAAAAGGCCCGCCATGTCTTGGCTCATGTCAGGCTCACATCTTGGCTCAGTGTATTGAACCGCCAACGCTAAAGGACATCTTGTGCACATCTCTGTGACAACATCTGAAGGCATGGCAACATTTGAGGCCCTGGGCTGTCATCCCAGGGCCTCAAAGTGAAAAGTAAAAAATTACTCTAAACCATTTCGCATCCTTTAGTGGCGCGAAAGCAAAGCAGAAACTGATTTTTCTGCAATCAAGAGCATATACAACTAGCAAGATTGCTCAGTTAGTGGGTATAAGTCCTCCGTGAGAAAGAACGTGTAATTGCTTCATTAAATTATATTGCAGCAATTATATTACAAGCAAATACCTGCAGATTTTCTCTAGAGTACCACACAAGGGCAAATATAATATTTACTGTTAGTTGTATTTAAATAAATAATTCATTCAGCGTGTAAGGATATCAACACATTATATTCACTGGACACTTCATTACAAACACCTTGCTAGTACTGGGTTGAACCGTCTTCTGCCTTCAGAAGTGCCTCAAGCCTTCATGACATAGATTCAAGAAGCTGCTGCAAACATTCCTCAAAGAATTTCGTCCATGTTGACATGATGGCAAAGCACAGTCGCTGCATATTTGTCGGCTGCACATCCATGATGAGAATCTCCCGTTCGACCACGTACCAAAGGTGCTTTTTTTTGCTGATGGTAGAGGCCATTTGAGTACAGTGAACTGTGACATGGTGTGTTATCCTGCTGGAAGCAGCCTTTAGAAGATAAGTACACTGTGGTCATAAAGGGATGGACATGGACAGCAACAATTTAGGTAGGCTGTGGTGTTTAAATTATGCTCAGTTGGTAATAACGAGTTCAAAGAGACAGGGAAATATCCTGTCCACCATTACACCACCAGCAGCCTGACCTGTTGACACAAGGCAGGATGGATCCATCCTTTCATGTTGTTTCCTGTTTCCTGGTCTACTCATCAGACCAGGAAACATTTTTCTAATCGTCTATTGACCAATTTTTTTAAATTGTAGGCTCAGTTTTCTGTTCTTAGCTGACAGGACTGGCACCCAGTGTGGTCTTCTGCTTCAAGGTTTGACATCTTGTGCATTCAGATATGCTCTTGAGGTACTGTTACAGGGCATTCTCCTCTAACCTCTGACATCAACAAAACGTTTTATCACAGAGAACTACGGAGATGGTTGTGTGGGAAAATCCCAGCAAATCAGCAGTTTCTCAAATATTCAGGCCAGCCCATGTGCCACTAACAAACAAGTCACGTTCAGTTACTTCAAATTAAATCACCTTTCTTCCTTATTCTGATGCTCAGTTTAAACTTCAGCAGGTCGATTTGACCATCTCTGCATGCCTAAATGCATGAATTGCTGCCATGTGATTGGCTAATTATGTTCAGGAGTTGGACAGGAGTACCTAATGATGTGGCCAGTAAGCGATTACAGCAGCTCTGAGGATTAAACTTATTTTCCAGCAGAAGAATGGCAATAAGTTTTGCAAGGTTGTGCATGTAACTGAAAATGAAAAGCCATAGAGATTTATGCAGCTTTCCTTCTTTTAAATGTGAACTTTTCTGTTTCTATGAAAACATTCTTCCAACTAATAAATAAAAATGTCATGTAACTCACCGATTTGAAGAGGTTGTTAAATTTTGAATAAGTGCTGGGATCAGACCAAAACTAAACAACAAGGGCAGATGTGGCTTGCAGGCAGCACGTTGCTCACCTTGTGTTTATCGGCTCCAAAAAGTCGTGAAAAGGTATTACATAAAAGCTTCTAGCCGGGTCTTTGTGTAATGGTACAATGCATTAGTGCAGACTGCAATACCTCGAGCACTAGGTGGACTCACGGGTCCCCAGAGGGTTACATAAACAACGTACCCAGAACAAGTTTGACGCCTGCATCGCATTTTATCGGTCTCATTTGAAGCGGAGAGAAGCTACATCCATATGTACGCGTGTGTGTGCGCATGTACTCTGAATTTTTTATCTCTGCAGCAAGGAGGTTAACCTGATTCCCGAGGCCTTTTCAACCGCACGTGAAGTATGTGCGCGCACAATGAAGAACACATGCATAACAGCTGACAAGGAGACAGAAGAAACAGCAGTAAGGCATTCAGAGACACGTTCGGGGGGCTCTAACTGATTCATTCAGGAGGCGAACATCCTTTTTGAGACGTGGATGGATGATCAGAGTTGAGACAGCTGTGAGCAGGGGAAACAAGTATGTGAAAAATCACGGTATTTAAAAGTAAAGCAGTATTTCAAAAGCTTGCGAGAGCATGGAGGCGCATAAAGGCAACATTTGGTTCAGTTTATGCCCAGCTCAGGGCAGGATAAAAGGCGGCTGCAGCTCTGAATCACCTCAATAACACAAAGTGTCTCATCAAGCCGCTCATTGCTCATCAGAGCAACTGTTGTACACCCGTGCTTTCCACCCACGCCACAAGATTCTTCTTCTTCTTCATCATACAGTTAGACGCACACACACAAAGACCCATCATCATCCAACGAGCAGATGAAGAAGCACAAACACAACAGACCCCCCGACGGCCACTGCCAGCTTCTCTACGCGCCACAGGCTGACTCCTCGTCTGTTGCGAGACAAAAACAAAAACTGTCCATAAAAAAGTTAGCTGCTTGTGACACACATAAACACACAGATGAGCTCATTCAGCTAGGTTACTGTGGTTTAGGGATTGTTTTTTATTGTTATTACTTTCACTTTTACCTTAAATGATGAAATAACCGCAGGTGGGATAAAACAGTGAACCTCTTATTTGCTTTTATTGTCTGTAATATTGTAACACGCGTGTTCTAAAATCTCCTACTTCAGGGGAGTAGTTTGCCATTTTGAGAAATCCATTTATTCACTTTCTTGCCAAGTCGAGAAGACTGATATCAGTTATAAGTAGACTATATGAGGTGAATGTGAAGCTACAGCCACAACAACGTTAGCTCAGCACAAAGGCAAGCCTGTTGCCCGACCAAAATTAATATAACAGAGCTCTCATCACGTCTAACGAAACAAGCAACATGTTCTTGTTAAATACAGTACTCTGCAAAAGTCTTGAGCCAGCCCACATTTCTTTATATTTTAGGAAAATGGTGAAACAAGTACAAACATGTAAAAACGACATATGAGGCAAAAACACAGTTTGTACAAATCTAATGAGCTTGAAAGTCAATAGTTGTTAGGTCAACTTTTATTCTCCAACACAGTCTGAACTCTCTTAGGCAACTTTCTTGTCATTTCTTTAAGTAGTTTTCGGGTATAGTTCTCCAGGCTTCTTGAAGGACATGAAAAGCTCTTCTTTGGATGTTGACTGCCTTCAGATGATCCCACACTGCTTCAGTAATGTCGAGGTTCGAGCTGTGGTGAGGTCACTCCATGGTTGATGGAGTTCCACTGTGTGTTTTTCTATCTGGGAATATTTTCCCTGCATTGGAAGTGTGTTTGGGATCACTGTCACACTGAAAAATGAAGCCAATGTCAATCTGATGGTTTCCAGATGATGCTGTATGGTGGATGAAATTCTTATGGCACTTTTCTATATTCAAATTTCCATTAATTTTGACGAGATCCTCAGCACTATTAACATCCCAACCATGACTAAGACGCCATCGTGCTTTATAGGTGGTTGTAGACACAGTTTCAAAATTGGAGTCATCACACTGTCAGACCTGTTGCACAGATGTTCAGTCCAGTTCTTGTGTAATTTGACGTTTTTCCTCATTCTCAAGTACATGACTTTTAGATACTAATCATGTGCTCTTCATCTGTCTGTCACTTCTCCACTTCTCCAGTTTCTTATTTTTTTTGTTAGTTTTTTTAAGGACACAAGGAACAAATTGTGTTTTTGTGACATGCTGCTTATAACAAAGTGCCTGAAGATATCATTTAAAAATAACTCTTGGCTAAGTTTTCTCTTATGTGTAGACACAACACTGGTTCAACCTTGAGTTGGGTGCCTTTTTTATGCTTAAATGGTTCATAGGGGAGTAGCAGGCAAATAAACTTTCAGAAAGGCTGGTCAAGAGCACTTTAAAACATTTACAAGACAGTCGGGCTGCTTCAAATAAAATGCAAAGAAGTGAGAGATGGCTCAAGACTTTTGCACAACACTATTAAAATGCATTCGATCAACAGCAGCAATCAGTTAGAAGGTTTGGAACAAGCATCTGCATGTGAGACAGAGAAGGGTGGAAACGGGTACAACAATACAAGCTGACCTTTGACATAACATCCTGTAACACCTGAAACACACACACACACACACACACACACACACATGGGAGAGTTGTTTTTGCTTCTCTTCCTCTCCTGCTTCAATCGAATCAAGTCTTATCAAATCCAATCAGACCCACTGATGCGTTTCATTTGGAGTCAAGCAGCAGAGGAGATTATACACACGGATGAAGAGGAATGGCTTTAATCAGTGTGTGTTTGTGCATACATGCAAAACAGAGGGATAGAGAGCATTTGTGTTTGTGCATGTGTCAGTCTGTGCTGTTGCTGTCTGTGTGACTCTGGCCCGTCTGTGTAGGCTTAGGTGTACTGTGTGTGTGTGTGTGTGTGTGTGTGTGTGTGTGTGTGTGTGTGTGTGTGTGTGTGTGTGTGTGTGTGTGTGTGTGTGCAGATCATTTTATCCATTACTGTGGCCACTGTGAAACACTGCCAGTCAGACAGATTGGGCTTATGAAACACTTCCACAGCTGTGTTAAAGCAGAAAAACACCCCTGCTGTGTTTCTCCCTCTCTCCTTTAACAAATAAATAAAGCGATTAACAGAATCACTCTAGTTTAACCAACAATCATGCTGAAATCACACCATCCTGCTACCAAGCCAGCACGTTTCTGCTCCGCCCTAAAAGAGGAAAACTGCGGTGTGTTTTATTTGCATAGCTTCACTTACACAGAGGAGTGCAGAAGAACATTTTCAAAAGTAGCAGCAAGCATTACAAAGTAGCTGTGTAGGCGTCACTTGTAGCACAGCAACCAAACGACCACGCAACCAAGCAGTTGCCAGAGGGATTAAATCTGTGGTGTTTTTTTTTTCTTTAAATTTTTGGCTGCATCGAGAGCGCTTTACATGTGTGACTTTGAAACACATCACAGCACACATACAGATACACAAGGTAAATCTGTCTTTTAGTTTGAATGCATGATTAATGATGGCCAGCTGCTCGCTTCCTCTTCTTTTCCCTAATAACATATATACAGGATATCGTGCAAAATTTTAAGGTAAACATCAAAATGACAATCTGTCGAGCGCATTAACCTGCAAACACGACAGAACATTAGGATATACTGAAGGTGTGTGGGTGGCTTTGAATGACAAAACCCACGTAACCCACGCGTGATCTGCAATGTATCGAGAATTCAAGAGAGCAGGGAGTAAAAACAGACTACATCTGGTGATGTAATTGGAAATGCGGACTTCCCCTTCAAGGCATCGCATCCTGTTTGCCAAAGAGTGGAGCGGACGGTGCTCGGGGTAAATTTTAAACAATAAACAGTGTTTGACATTTTTTTAAATCAGCGGGGGTGGTAAACTTGGCTGTGGGTTCCGGTTTCACTCATGACCACTGCTCGGCCATGCTGGCGGTATCACTTTCTATGACCCCAATGACTGAAACAGAGACATCTGACCAAGGTTTCATACTGTTTCAGATGATGTGCAGTTATGAGTAATCTTGGGCTCAAGCATTCATGTTAATACGTCAACAACCACCATCTAAAAATTGATGCACAGCAATCACCCCCAGAACGGGAATGACTCTGTCCATCTGCAGCAACCTCGCCCAGAAGGACAATACACCTTGCCACACGACAACCTGGGTGAGCAGCATGACACATACCTTGGGGTCCTGACCCGGCCTTCAACTTCTCCAGATCCCAGACCCAAGCATCTGTGTTATGCACCAGAAGAAGACTGACGCATGGAGGCCCCACCCCATTCAAAGAATGGGGTGCTGCTGCAAAACAACACAATCCCAGGTCCATGCCTTGACTTGGCAGAGCTGTCACATCAAGGCATGGACTTGACTATTTCAGCACTCAACGCTCTCTCTTCTACAAGCCTCATACATTTACATAGTGAGGCTTGTGCCTAACCTAACATTCACACACTCTGAACCATGCACATAGCATAAACTCAAGGAAATTTTTTGAAGCCTAGACGAGATGGGAATTGATCCACCAATTTTCCAACTGGCAGATGACCTGCTCTGCCTTGAGAGCCACAGCTGCAATCCATCCAACCATCTGTTTTCTTACTCACTTATTTAGGCTTGAAGGGAGGCTGGAGCCTAACCAAGTGTTTGCAGAGAGAAAACAGTATTTGAAACAGTATTAGGTTTTAATTATTATTATTGGATTTTAATGTTGTGTCTGTTTTGTATGAAGATAACACGGTTACTTCAATACAGCTGAAAAGAGATTATTGGATTATTACAAATTAAAAGTTTTACCTGCAAGACTTGCAAAATGAAACATGTTGCTTCTACAAACTTGACCTAAAAACCCAACCACATTGAAAAATACAGGAGTTTGCTAGCAGAGTGCAGAATGACTCATTGGTGTTTAGGTGGTAGGCTTCATAAATCCATCCACGATAAATGGAAAGAAATAGTATTTAAGAGAATTACCCAGTTAAACATTAGTGACATAGATTCAACTTTAATTTGCAGCTGAACTTTGATACTTAACTCGTTAAAAGAAAGTAAAACAGAAAAAATCCTCAAAACTACTTGGATGTGTTTATTTGTTGCAGAAGATTAGTTTGGTTTGGGTTGCAGGCTTCCAGTGCAAATTTTGTTGCATTTTTAAAAAGAAAAAGATTATATTATTTGCTGATTGTATAGACAGAAATATTCCAATTTGGATAGAAAGTGGAATCTGCTCCTAGGGTTTAATCTGTCAGCGGACACCTAAACACAGCTCAGAAAAGTAGGCTGCAGGACGTTGCAAGCTGTAGTGCAGATTACAGGCAGTGATGTAACATGCCATAATACCACTGACCTTCTGTAACTCATAGCTTCCTGGGGAGCCCTGTGTACACATGGTGAAAATAAATAAATGTGCATCCGAAGGGTGAGAGGCAATGGGAAACAAAAGGCAGGGATAGTCTGACAGTGAAATATATGTTCCCCTCTGTGAACCGGGAGGCATGTCAGAGGATCTCCTGCTGCAGGAAATGATCCCTCCAGAGTGACGGCGAGGCATCTTCGCTGCGAAACACAGGTTGCTTTTCATGATACCCGAGTCTGTACTTTAAGACCACACACGTCTGTGTTTGTTTTCAGCACGATGTGAGCTTAATTACCCAGCGTAATGCGTTGACATGCACTGTTGTCAGATCAAGCCTATACAAGGTTTTTATTAAATAATGAATGCCACCTGCTGTCAGTGTCATCTGCCACTGAGAAACTGAAGGTTAGCCGAGGTTTTTATCTACTTTGTCAGAGACTTTTAATCACTTAAAAATGCAGTTCTTTAACAACTTCTAAATCTAAGCAATAATAAAATGATATAAAATTTAAAAAAAATATCGGATCGTGGAAACTTTAGTAGCAGAGAAAGCTACAATGAGATTTGAAAAAAATAAATGAAATATCCTAAAGTGTGCTCACAAACAAAAATGAAAATGTTAATAATAACTGATAATTGATACATAAGGCTACGTCACGTTCTACCTTCTTATAATTTTTTGAAAATGTTCTCATGTTGTTGCTTCATCACGATCTCAATGGTGGATGGTAAAAGATTAAATGTCAACTTTTGCATATTTTTTCTTTGCTTTTTTAGCAGTTTGTTTTGGTTGTAGTTCAATATCTTGGGTAAAGGATGGGGCTGCCTGCTGTACGAGTGGTTAAAGCGTAGCATTCTTCTTCAAAATGTTTGTATTTGACAGGATCTCATGGACCTATATCTTGTTAATAAATAATAATAAAATACTGAAAAGATATGAAATGTTTAAACTGAGAAAATATGTAATTACATTTTTTTTGATTGTTTTGAGTTTGATGGCAGTACCATGTCTCAAAATTTGAGATAGAACAACCAAAGGCTAGTAAAGTAAATGATACTAAAAGAAACAAGTGCAGGAACGTTTTGCTAATTATGTTAATCGGTCAGTAACATGATTGGGTATAAAAAGAGCATTTTAGAGAGGTGGAGTTTCTCAGATGAAAAAATAGGCAGATGTTCACCAATATGCAAAAAAAAAACTATCAAGAAATTTTGTAATAATTCAAGAATGATGTTGCTTAATCAAACATTTTGAAGACTTGGAATATCTCATCATCGGCAGTAGATATCATGATCAAACAAAGTCAAAAATCAATTTTGGATGCCCGTGATCATCAGGCACTCAGGAAGTATTGCAGTGAAAACAGGCATGATTCTGTTTATGACTATTAGTTAAAAGAGGATCCCAGACAGTGATAAACATGGCCCTGTCTCAACTGTTTGAAGATGTGTTAATGCCCTAAAATTCAAAATGGGCTAAAATATGCATTAAATAGTTGTAAATTTTCTCAGTTTATACATTTTCTGTTTTCTGTGGGCTCCTTTTCTGCACTGAGAGACACCAACAAAATTCTGAACAAAAATCTGAAGTTTGGCAAACTTAAGGAAACGACTGATGACTAATTCGTGATTGTTCATCAGCAGCTGAAAACACACGATTCGAGTGTGACGAACCACAGAGCTGAAATAAACCTGCTCTAAAGGAACTGTAGGTGGACATCTAATTAAATCAGTACACTCTGTTTTTATTTACATATTAGAGCATCTCCCAACTTTTTTTCAGAACTGGCAGTTAACATTTCTTCGCTCTCGCTCTGCAGGCCTACTTGTTGTTCCTAGAGTATTTAAAAGTAGAATGGGAGGCAGAGCCTTCAGTTTTCAGGCCCCTCTTCTGTGGAACCAGCTTCTAGTTTAGATTCAGAAGACAGACACTATCTCTACTTTTAAGATTAGGCTTAAAACTTTCATTTTTGCTAAAGTATAGTTAGGGGTGGATCAGGTGACCCTGAATTCTCCCTTAGTTATGCTGCAACAGGCATAGGCTGCTGGGGGATTCCCATGATGCATTGAGTCTTTCTTCTTCAGTCACCTTTCTCACTCAGCATATGTTAATAGACCTCTCTGCACTGAATCATATTAGTTATAAACAGAGATGGGCAGTAACGCGTTACTTGTAACGCATTACTGTAATTCGATTATTTTTTCAAGTAACGAGTAAAGTAAGGGATTACTATTGCAAAAACAGTAATTAGATTACCGTTACTTTCCCATAGGAACGCTGCGTTACTGCGTTACTAAAACCGTGATTTTTTTGCGAGAATGTCTCATGACAGTGACGTAAGCAAGTGCGACGTTCGTGGCAACAGCTGTGTGCAGATCAACAATGGATCATATATCGAGTGCAGAAGAGAGTATGAGCGTGCAGCGTTTAAAGCGTGGAAGTACTGACCTTACTTTGAGTTTGATTCCATAAAAAGTGACAAAAACATTAGTGTCCGTTGTGCGTGGGAAGAAAACTTCTTTTTACAGCGAAAAAAAACCCTAAACTTCCGAGCAAGCGCCGAGTGCGCTACGACGTAATGGAAACTCACAGAGAAACTCGCAGATTCTTCCACTGACCGCTGCGGCACACCTGCACCAGGGTAAACCTCCGCCTACCCTACTCCTGCTTTACAGGTGAAAATAGAGCAACAGGACCGCTGAGTCTTTGACTTTATTTATTTTCTGCTGTGTTTTACTTGCATCTATTTGAAAGAGTGAGTGTAAACACAAAAAATATTTTCTTTTATGTGCTGGAATGTGCAGAAAATAGGTTTAAATATTAAACAAATTTCTTCCAGTCAGAGAATGTTGCATATAATTAAATTTTTGCTTGATGCATAAAGTTAAAAGATTAAAACTAACAAAACAAGTTTTAAAAAGAGACTTTTCCATTGGATTACATTTTGTATGATGGATTATGCAGAAAAAGTAGAATTGGGCTGAAAGATCTATCGCTTTATTACCTATTCAGGTTGTAAATCGTGTTTTTTAAAAGTAACTAAGTAACTAAGTAATTAATTACTTTTGAAAATAAGTAATCAGTAAAGTAACGGGATTACTTTTTGGGGAAGTAATCAGTAATTAGTTACTGATTACTTTTTTCAAGTAACTTGACCAACACTGGTTATAAATCTCTGGCTCTTTTCCACAGCATGTCTTTTATCCTGTCTTCCTTCTCTTTCTCCAACAGGTCGCAGCAGATGGTTCTGCTGGAGGTTTCGTCCTGTTAAAAGGGAGTTTTTCCTTACCACTGTCGCCAAAGTGCTTGCTCATAGGGGGTAATGTGCTCGTTGGGTTTTTCGCTGTATGTATTATCGTAGGGTCTACCTTACAATATAAATTGCCTTTAGGTGACTGTAGTTGTGATTTGGAGCTATATAAATAAAATTGAATTGAATTGAACTGAATTGAATTGAATTGAATTGAATTGAATTGAACATGCATGTTTTTATTAATGTTTGTTGCTATGAGATAAAGCCAAGTTTACTTCTGCAAGAGAATGTGAGGAGGAAATGCACTGCACTTTGTGGTGTCTCATACCAAATGAAACTAAAAGCGGGGACAGAGGAAATGGATCGGATGTTAGTGAGTCCAGATTTGTCTCAGCAAAGTTTCAATTCCTCATTTCCTGTGGTTTGAGACATACCCGTACTCAACGCTGGGCTTTCATATAGCCTAAAATGGAGTGCACATTTGGCTTTCGACTTGTGGTGAAGCAATGTTCTACCAAAAATAACAGGTCCTTTTAACACTTTGGCTGTTAGGCTGTGAGCTGTTGCACAAATGGGTTTGTTAGATTTCTATTGTCTGTAATGTGCGATAACCAACAGCTTGTTGAAAAGGAAATTGCGAAAGTGCATGGAAAAAATAAACAAAATCAAAGAGCATATTGTGCCTTTGGTGTTGATTATTTCAAGCGCCAGTTTAACACCGCTTTCCCCAAATACTGTATTTGTCTCGGTGCCTGCAAACAATCGACCACAAACATTCCCCTGGCGGCGGCAGGAGGAAATCCGAAACCACAAACAGACGCACACACACACATATATAGGAAGTGAACCTGAGAGAGGAAGCACATTTCTGCTGTCCCACTTATTTCTTTTCTCTGTGTGCACAACGACAGATCGATGTATATATGTATCAAAAAAGAGAGGAGACCGGCTCCCAAAAAGCCTAGTCAAGGCTCATACACACAGGCCTCTATTTGTATAACTGTGAGGACCCTTAAGCTCTGTTCATAACCTAAAATTAAGCTTTACCCTCAGGCAAAGTTAAAAAAAAAAAAAGTCCTCACAAAGATGTATTATAAGTCCACAGGAATGTTCGACAGCTTGCAAAGATTGGACAGTGTTCAGGGATAAAAATGAGTGGAATGTGACCTAACAGGAAATGGACTGACAGCTGTCACACTGTGCATCTGTTACACGCTAAAGTGCAATGTGCTGTATGAGTGTGGCAGATGGGGTCAGAATGAATGGGAATATGCAGTAATTAATGACAAATAGCTAAAATTAGAGCAGAAGCTACATGTCAACAAAGTTAATCAGGATCTACTTGGCTAATTGTTCATGTCATTTTTTAATAAATATGCTAAATACTGTGCCAGCATCTTTACCGTGATGCGTTTCTAACTTTTGACCATAAAAAAATGACTGCTTGAGTTTATGCTAGCAAGCAATGCGACCAATGTCGGGCTTAAGAAGTGGCAAAGGGAAACATAACATGGGTTTAATTTACATACAGCAATAAATGTGTTAGCTTAAAACAGACTTAAAAGTAAACTGGGAGAACAACTGATGGTAAAATCCGCAAAAATTGCCTTGTTCTTTTTTACTTTTTTTGTATCTCTTTATAGTTCTAATTAATCGTTTTGGCTGTTTTTACATATGTCAAACCTCTATCAAAAACAAAACACATTAGTTAAGGGCTGTAGCTAATAATGGTCCCATTATACCTGCTGTTCTTTCCTCTTATGCCAGCACTGATGTAAAGGTTTTATCTGAGTGGAGACAACTTGATAGTTTTATCCCATCGTTCAGAAGAATATTGAAAAAAAGCACTCGCTTCCTCAGCACTAAACAGGACAGAGCTGTGCAGACGTCACTTTTGACACAAGAAAAAATTAATCAATGCGTCGGTAAAATGGGCCAGCTATAGATTTAAGAACATATTAGAAATTACACATTATGTATTATAAATGTATAAATAACATTATGAATTTAAAAACAATAGTTTAAATTTTGTCACTGGAGCTTTTTGTTTGTGTGAAGTCTTTTACAGTTAAGTAGAAACTGTTGCAAACATTCAAAGAAAAATGCTGGTGTGACATGTGCAAGCCACCTATAGAAAACGGTCGTGTCAGGAAAGGCATCTGGCTAAAAATCTGCCAAATCAAACATGATCCCTTATTCACAAGTTCACAGGGGAATAAGAAGAGTAGCTTAGTCGAGATAAGTCTGTTACAGTTGGGGAAGAAGACTTCCGCTCACCCCCACCCATGTGCACGCACAAAGTGTTGGCCATCCACCCAAATTCATTCATAAAAGACCCACCCCTTCCCCATCCGCTCACACACACTCTCAGCCATCCGGGACAGTCACAGGTGGTCACCAGTGCTTTATCATCTGCTCCTCTGGTTTAGAGCCAGAATATTCCAGATCATGTGATCCTCATGAATACAGATCTACTAAACCAACACCACAGATTTTTTTCACACAGTATAGCTGGGATTCAGTGGGAGAGTGCACTGTAATCGTCCAGCCTATACAAGGAAAACTGTGGGGATATTCAGCAGGGGTGTAATGAAAAGGACACTAGATACATGAATAGCCTGCCCACAGCCACACTCAATCCAATTAGTTTAATCAATGGTGTATTCAGTGCACTCTTGAGAATGAAACATCCATCCATTTGCCATTTAAAAGTCCATGAATGAGTAAAGGACATACACTTATTTCAATTTTAGCTTCTTAAAAGTGTTTATTTTATTGTTAAGAAACAACTGTGACGAACGCCCCGTGGAATCACTTTTAACTGACCAATGTTGTATGTCCTCCTCACAGGGGTCTCAGGTTTATTTTATAGTTCACAAAAAACAACTCTCATTGACAGCAGGCTGTGAAGTAGGCGAGTCTCCGACACAGCCTCCATGTAACGGTATGCAATGACAGAAATGAGCCGTGTCCATGAATGGAGAGCGGGATGACGGTCAAATGAATGAAGTACACTCTGGGGGAAATGGGTCTTAAAGCAACAATCCCCCACGGGCGTGTGAGAAAAAGCATGATTTTTTTTTTTTTTAAAGAAAAAAGATGGAGACAGGAAGGGAGAGTTAGAAAGAGATGTACTCACCCCGAGGAGCAAAAATGAGTCAGCTACAGGCAGGGAGAGAGACACAGAGATGGAAGTGATGCGTGAGTCTGCGGGACGATTTTCTCTAAAACACTAAAACTCGTAGAAAGCAGCCCGACAGAGGCGGCAGACGTGGTGCGAGGAGGGAGGAAAAAAGTCCACCTGGTCAGTCCCGCTTGGTTTCGGTTCACTTTTGTGGTTTTAAGGCGCTCAGTGATGAACTTGAGTGTGATTCATCAGCGTGGCAAAACGCGGCCGCGGTGCCTGGGTTAGACGAACTGTCAGCACGAGTTTGGGGTGTATGATGCTCGTGAGGTGTCACTATGTCCGCTTGCTTCGCTATCCGCCTCTGAAACTGGCTGCTCTAACGTGGAAACGCCTTTTCTCTCTCTCTCTGCCCCCTCCTCTCTCTCTCTCGGTCACGGTTAAGCACGCTGTCTGATTCGCCCTGAGATCGTCTGTTGAAAACAACGCCTCACTCTGTCAATAACACGACGCTATATATGGCAGTAATAATACTAATGCTAATACTAGTACTACTACTACTACTAGTAATAATAATAATTCGATTTTTGAAGGGACTTCAGGGGGCTGTGAAGCTTGAGGATAATCAAATATTAGATTGTGTTCCCTGTAACACACTGTCATCTTATCTTCTTAATGTCTCTTCATTTCCTTTCAATTAATGCTTTTGGGGATAAGTAAGGGACATCTTTAGCTTGCATTTCTTCAGAGCTTCTGGATAGCACTGATTCAGGCATTCCCTCGATGTCAATTTGTTCGCCATTTGCACAAATTTCAAGTATCCGATGTGTGAATGCTGCTTTATCCTTGGCTCAGCACTCTCGTTTAGGGCACTTATCCAGGACCCTAGCTGAGATGTGATGTTCATATGGACAGGCTAACCACTGAAGTCACATTAACACCACTTTAGATTTACCAGCTAACCTGACAAGAGTCTTTGGACAGCTTCAAACCTGGGAGCTTCTTGCTGTCATGTGACTATTGTGCTAAGCTGTTTTATTGGTTTAGCTTTCTTTTATTGGCTTAGTCATGTAATCAATCTAAAAACACCATTAATGACCCTCAAGCTTCACAGTAGTGATCACTAGTCTCTAATCTTCTTTCCATCCAAATATTTTATGTGTTTTACCTTCTCCTACTTTTAGTTTAGCCCATGGTAATATGGACTGTTATATCTTTAGCACTCACTTAGTCCTCAAAGCACTTTGACACTGCAAGATGAATCCACAGACACGTGCTCAAACCCACACAGATGCATCACTGGGTAACTTGGGGCATTTCTTCAATTGATCTCTTATTAAAATAGGGCCTTTTTGGAGTATAACCCAGAGAAATATTTGTTATGCATGTGGGGTTAATTTAAAGTTAAAGAAACAAACAACCAGCAGGAATAACACGACGAGCACACATTCGTGTTCTCTTTAGTTCTCGGTAAAAGGAGCAGAGTGGGAGCTCTTTCCCATTCTCTATTTTCCCTCTGATTCCACACATACTCTCAGTTCCACACACACATTTTTCGAAGCTGATGTCACTGAGCCGCTATCCGGTCTGCAAATCCCTCCTCCTGTTCCTTTCTCTCTGTCACAAACATCCCCCCCAGCTTCAACTCCATTCTTTTAAAAGTGACAGCGAGCCAACAGAAATTGTGCTTCTGGGTGCTGATCTCTCAAATGAAGTTAAAGCATTCATTAGTTTCTCCCCTCTGGCCTCCGAAAGAAAGGTTTCCCCCTTAGCACAGTGAAAAAGGACACAAGTGGGAAAACAGCTGCAATTATAGAGTTTATGTCTGTATTTCAGATATTTCTGTCACAAAATTGCTTTAAAAACGACCGATGTCTGTTCTTTCAATGGGAATAAAATATTATTTCATTGCTTTCACATTACACATTCTGCAACACAAAGCAACTATGTTAGCGAGATGCATCCATAGATTATAACGAGGCTATTATTTCTCATAGTATTGGAATGATAATTGCATTCAAAGTCAGTCAGAAGTCATCACCATCAGAAACATGGAGATATGTTTAGATTGGTAGTAGATAGTAGCGTCCATGTCTAACACACAGTTACTGTACAGTTGGAACTATTTAACTGCAAACTCTTTTGTAACTCCAAGCTGTAATTTTCATGGCTAATAATTTTCAAGAGAAGCTCTACTGCTCACTAGTGTTTTGACAGTAAAACGGTCCAGCAGTGGAAGCACATAAATGCTATAGGCTCTACAATGCCGAAATAAAAATTACTGTAAGCTGTCAAAGCAAAGTTGGCATGCACTACCATTTTTCCCTTGCTTCCCCACAAAACCTTTTTGGAGATTAAACTTTTGTTGCTGCATAAACGGTTGAAGTAGCCCGTTAACTCCAGCTAGTCCTGCATATGTTATTATGAAAAGAACACAAACCCCCTTTTAAGTGTAAAGTAAGGTAAAGTACGTTTTTTGAGCAGTCTTTGCGACCATCAGGAACTTAGAGTAAAACGTCCAGACAACTAAAAATAATGACTATGTGTAGTGGAAATACCTTTATATGTGATGTCACATTTCCTGTTTTTTTTAACCATCTTCAGGTTACACCAAGAAAACAAGAATTGCTTCCTGTTAAAAGCTTCTTGAGCCATTCTACACTTCACTTTTCAAAGGTCTTCAGAAGTGCGCGTAGCTGGGTGTGAAGCGCACAGCTGTGTTCATTCTTGCAAAGTGTAACTTAAATCCAAAAACAGGTGCTGTACATCAAATGTCCGACGACTAAACTTTAGATCACTCAAAGAAATCATTCTGCTGGAATAAACTGCTAATGGCCTCTTCACACACCTCAGAAGTGCGTGAGTGTGTTTTGACATAATTTTGGAATATGTTATGACGGACATGAAAAAAATGCCCCCAAATTTAAAATAAAACACATTTCATAATATAGAATATAAAAATAACCTTTAAATTACAAAATTTTACAGTGCATCTTATGATTTTGTTGTGTTGTTATGACTTTGCAGTTGCTCTGTAACTCATGGTGATGCAGATCATCAAATCTGGAGGTTATGAATAACGCTTTTCTTCTCAGGTTTTGACCTCGGGCATTGGAAAAAGTCCCCTTTTTTTACAAGCATGTACACATGATCACTCACGAGGGTGCAAAAGAACTGGATTAAGAACGCTGATCTTGGGAAAGTTTCCATTTGCTTTTATTTAAAAATCAGAAAAACTGCTGGAATTCAAAGAACCAAAGCATAACATTTACTGAGGTTAAATGCATTTATATTCTTTGTGATGCTGAGTGATGACAGACTGTAATACTACAGTCTTACTAAACAGAGCTGTAGTTGCATTAAGGCCTCACCGGCTATTATTTGAGTAGTTTTTAAGATCACTAGGGTGTAATCATGACTATGTTTACATCTTTATTTATTAATAAAAGTGACTATTTAATGCCTGTAAAAAATCATGATGTTCATGACGCCTGACTTAAAAGTTTGGACTGATGAGGAGACAAATTAAAAAGACACATATATTTTATCCTGTTTTGAGCACTTTTTCCAATGACTTCATCGACTTGTTGGCCTTATTGAATGGAAAACACTGGTTTGTCTTTTCTTTTGCAAAGTTTTCTGGAATGAAAGATGAAGATTAAGCTTTATTTTGCTGAAAACGTTGAAAATGATGAATGCCTTCTTATTTCAGATTGCTAAAGATTGTCTTCACTATCAACAACACCCTAAATTGGCATTGATTCAGGGGAAGCATGTGAGTTAGCCCATTACTGTTTCAGTGCACTTCTTTGCTGTCTTTTAAACCCAATGGATGCTTTTTTAAAACACAGATCAGCTGTACATTTTTGAAAGTGCATGTAGCCTTGGAATAAACACTTAAGTTAGTGCTGTAAATTCGCCTTGATGCCAACAGCATTAAATTCCTTACACATCAGCAGAACCTCGCTTTCTCACTTAAATATCAGTGACCACACAACAAGAAAAGAATTGAAAAGTTAAAAATGTTTATTTCAGTGTAATGTTAATTAAATGGGGCAGCATGGTGGTTAGCACTGTTGCCTCACAGCAAGAAGGTCCTGAGTTCAATTCCACGAGCAGGCCAGTGTCTTTCTGTTTTGAGTTTGCCTGGGTTTTCTCTGGATACTGTGGCTTCCTCCCACATTCGTGCAATTATTGAGGATAGGTTAATTAGTAAGTATTAGCCCTGTAACAGACTGGCGACCTGTCCAGGGTGTACCCTGCCTCTCACCCTAAGTCAGCTGGGATAGGCTTAATATTGATTCAATGAACAAAGAAGCAGTTCATGCAAAAACCTGCTAAAGAAAGGAACACTAATAACATACTCGGACGTAAAAACTGAATGTATATTTAAGCAAAACCATGAAATGTTTTGCAAACATCCTGTCGATATATATATATATATATATATATTTTTTTTTGTATTAAATAAAATATAATTATGATCATCATTATGTTGCAAACAGCAGTGAATACAGTGACACCAGATTTCCTGTACCTGTCACCACCTCAGTCAGTCGTCTCAGGATCAGGTTTCACTGTAACAATGGGCTTCCTGTTGTTAATGCATGCAAATAAGGACAGAGTCATCTGAAATGGAGAATGAGACAGCACTCTTTGGACTCAGAGTGATACAGAAAACAGTACAACAAAACTTCTTTTTTATGGGTTTAATCTAAGGTATTTTCTACTTGAAAGAGCTGAGGTTCAACTTCAGCCATTTTTCATGAACAAAAACTGAACACGTCAATGCTTACAAATACAAAAGGAGTGGAAAACAACAGCTTATGTTTCTAACTCTTGCATCACATGTCAGATATTCAAATAGATCTCAGTGGGTGATGGATGAGTCAGTTGACAATCTTTGGTTGCCTTGGAGGCCATATGTTGATTAGCGCACTGGGATTTATGGAAACATTCTCAACATGAGCTCCCCAACTTCCTGTAGCGGAACAATAAAGAGTTAACCTTTCAATCATTGCCATGTCAAGAATTCTATAATAATAGTGGATTAGATTTATATAGCGCTTTTCTAGGCACCCAAAGCTCATCTCATTTATTCTTAGAAATATCTCTAAAGGACGTGTCAACTCTGTAGCATATAGGAGATTTATTTTTTCTCTAAGGATGCACCACATATATGAAAAACATTAGTGTTAGCACAAACTCACTTGTTTGGGCTTGCCATGGTAACAAAATCCTTTCACAGAGAGTTTGAAGTAAAGAAAAAAAACGGAAGTATTAAAATAACAGTGCTATTACAGTGAAAAAAGGAAAACCCCTGACAAAGGAGAATTGATCCGTTAGCCTGTCCTTTACCCCTCAGATATCTGGTAAAAATCTCTCAGTGTTCATTAAAAGCACAAAAAATAAATCTCTGGTTCAACCTTATATCCCTAAAGGATGAGTTCTCACTTACAACACAGCTGAAGAAAAGAAGATGTAGGTGTAAAAATAAGCTGGTTAGATATCAGTGAAGAATATTTAAAAAGCTAAAGTTTTAAGATACATGTATCGACTACAGAGCTCAGAATGAAATAAAATAGAATTAAAATGCAATTTATATTTATGCAAGGAAATAAAAAGAGGCAAGCTTTTAACTTATCTGCCCATTACTCCAGGCTGCAGGTGCACAGTGAGTAAAACTAGACTTTAACAAGATTGGTGAAAACAGTCTGCAGAGTGATTCAGTCATTCTCGGTAGAGATGATAAGATTATCATAATCACTATTTCTTTTTTCATAAAAAGCATACACTCACCAGCCAGCTATTAGGATCCCCTTCCTAGTATTGCATTGGATCTCCTTTATATTTAATTCTCCATAGATTCAACAAAGTGCTGTAATCATTTCTCATAGATTCTAGTCCACATTGACATGATTGCATTGCACAGTTGCTGCAGATGTGGCGGCTGCACATCCATGATGAGAATCTCATTTTCCACTACACCCCAAAGGGTCTCTTTTCTTAGATTAAGAATTAATTATTGTGGAGGCCACTTGAGTACAAAGAACTCATTATAATGTTCAAGAAACCAGTGTGAGATGATTTGAGCTTCGTGACATGGTGTGTTATCCTGCAGGAAGCAGGAAGAAGATGGTACAAGATGAGTTTGTCCATCCCTTTAAGTCTTAAAGGGATGGACAAACTCAGGTGGACTGTGGTGTTCAAATGATGCTCAGTTGGTAGTAAAGGGCCCAAAGCCTGCTGATATCCCCCCACATTATTACACCACCTGGACTATTGATACAAAGCAGGATGGATCTATGCTTTCATATAGACTACACTCAATATCCTATAATTCAAATGTTGGAGCAGATTTCGAGACTCCTCAGGCCATTTTTGCAGTCTTCTGTTGTTTCATTTTAGCGAAACTCAGTTTCTTGTTCTCAGCTGATATAAATAGTACCCAGGGCGGTCTTTGCCTTTTCCTAGTCCATGTCCATAGGCTTTGACATGATGTATATTGAGCGATGCTCTTCAGCATACTTTGGTTGAAATGCCTGCTCATTTGAGTTACTGTTGGCTTCCTATCAGCTTGTAGCAGTTTGGCCATTTTGCTCTGACCTCTGACATTTTCACCCAGCGAACTGCTGCTAACTGAATATTTTCTCCTTTTTGAACAATTCTCTCTCCAGAGACGATTGCGTGTGAAAATCCCAGCAGGTCAGCAGTTTTTTACTACGAGAATGTCATGCGGTGTGGTAAGACTCAGGCGCAGATCACAGTTCAGGGGAAAACAACGTTTATTTACACAGTCACCAGGTGCAGATATATACAGTGAGGGGAGCGAGGGTCCTGGGTCCGAAAGGGAAGTCCGGGATAGGAGTCACATACACGCTAGCTCTTCTTCTTTACAACGGTTCAAACAACAGGTTGGTCACGGGTCCGGGGAAACTGTGCACAGAAGAAAAGAGGGTTACACAGAGATCACAGCAGGTCCACAACACTTAAGGATACCAGGCTGAGGTTTACTGACGTGTCTAGCACAATCATCCAGCGGTCAGGCTGTCTGCGTCCCGGCCTCAAGAGTCGAACCCATAATTAGAGCCTGACGAGACGGAGGTGTGTGTGCCAAGGGCGGGAGCCTGAAGTGAGCTCCGCCCTGGCGGGGAGGAGAGAGGAGAATGTACACCAAACACATGTGGCCTTGTGGAGCCGGCCGGGCAGACAGGGGGACCATGACAGAGAAGCCCATCGGCAATGTTCAGAGTTACTGTAAATCAACTTTCTTCCTCATTTTGATGCTCAGTTTAAATTTCAGCAGGACGTCTTTACCATGTCGACATGTCTGGATGGACTCGGTTGCTAAATAAGTAGTTGCATTAACAAATATTTTTTTTAAAAAGAGGGGGATCTGTTTACTTTTATCTGGATTGAGAAACAATTTCTGGTTGTTAAATTATAACTCAGAGTAGTACTGTTGAGTTTAACAGCAGACTGAACATAATAATATCATCAGCATACAAATGCACAGTCCATTACATCCAGTTTCAGCGCAGAACCTTGTGGGAGATATTTTTGCAGTGTGCGCATATTCAGATTGAATCTTTCCAGTACATGCTTGTACATGAGGCGAATATGGAACTTTAATCTATACTATAAGACAAAACAAAATCAAGTCTGCTGAATGCCTGCTCAGTATTTGTTTTTTGTTTTTTTTTGGCTCCACAGCCACTATGACATCACCAGTAGGTATTATAATAATAAAGATAATTGTAACAGTTTTTTCTTACCACAGATTTAACTATTAAATGCAGAATTTGTAATTATTATTGTTGTTATTCAATAGCGACATGGTATTACATTCATGGATGACTAGTCCACAGTTTGTGAGTTTGTGTGTGTTTGACTGAAATGGAATAAAAACGAAATCTGAATTTTCTTGTATATTTGGAACAGTTTCCTGTACTAGGTTTGGCTTTTGGACTTAAAATGGACAAACAGCATTGGTGTATTCAATGTGGTTGCACCCCAGGATGTGGAAGTGGCCGCTCTATCAGACAGGCGTCCTGCCTGTCTGATAGAGCGGCCACTTCCACATGCCATCAGACAGGCAGGACCCAGATCAAAAACAAAAGGCTCACACACAAGAACACTAATCTGAGGATTGGGTTAAGCTGCAATTTAACAGAAAAAAATGCATGCAATGTACAGCATGCGTGTGTGAAACTGGGCATTTATGTGCCCGTGTGTGTGTGTGTGTTTCTGATTTTGTTTGCATGTGTGTTTTTCCCAGAACAACTAAAATAGGGAAGTTCTTGCTTCCCATCACAAGACTGGCTTGTTTATTTGAGGGGAGACCAAAGCCCAGAAAGGAAGCTTCTCCAAATAAAACAACTGAGGGTTCAGCTGCTGTGAAAAGAAGGAAAGAAGAAAGGAAGGAGGAGAAAGATGCAAGAAATATAATTGAATAAACCTGAACTGGATGATAAAAAGGGGGAAAAAGAGCAAAACTCAGATGGAGAAAGGATGGAAAGAAGAGACAACAGACAGAGACAGAGAGAAACACAGAGACACAGAGAGAGGGGATATCGAGGGACTTTTGTGTCACTGTGTGTGAATGTGCTTATTGAGAGGGATGATTCAGTAGAAAGGGAAACAATGAAAATGCAGAGTCACAGCTCCCCTTTTATTCAGATCTTATATTCTGTTGTTTTCACCCTCCCAAACTTTCTTTTCTGCTGTTTTAAAAGCTTTACTCACCACAGTTTAAAGTGTGTTTTTTTGGATTTTAATGGCAGTATGTTCAGTGTTGTCTGATCTTTGTTAATCACTGAGAGCAAGCTGCACAAACTCATAATTTTGGATCCTTTTGAGGTTATATCCTTTATTTTTGTCACTAAATTGGAACTTATGTCAAGGTCCCTGATTTAAACCCAGTGGGAGTTTCCCCCCAAAGACCCTAAACCCTGGCTGGTTGTGACCCATACCCACTTTCACACCTTGGCTCATGTGATTAGGTAGAGGATCATCAGGGGGTCCTTTGTCCCTCTTTGGGGGGAAACTCCCACTGGGTTTAAATCTGGGACTCTCCACCATTTGACCTTAGAACTGAAGAAGCTTCTCGGATGAGAGGTGAAACGTCTTCAAGCAACTCAAAGAAGTCCAGACGCTTTTCTTTCCAAGCTCCTTAGACTACAACATGTAACACAGATTCTGTCTGTTTCTTTCAGTCTGCGTTGTCCTCCAGCCTATATCTTTTCCCATTTGTCATGTTGCCAGCTCACCTGCCTTCTCTCATCACTCACTGCCTACCTGCACTTCCTCCTCCTTGTAAACACAGCTTTAAAGAAGCGTCTCCTCCACATTGTCATTATCTTCCTGGTTTAGCATCTGTCCTGTAGTCATCCCTGCCCTCTGTTTTTCATTTCCTCACCCTTCCCCATGATGACACTGCCTCTGTAGCAGAAATTAAAGGCTGAGCTCTAATCGCCAACCGCACTAAGTGCAGGCCGACAGCTCGGGGCATCCAACCCTATTATAAACACATAGGCATCCAGATCAGAGCGGTAATGACAAATGCCACAAAGCAGCCAGCAGACAGACAACTCTGCCCTCCCTTGTTATTAAACCATGACCATTTAATGCTTTCTGCTGGGCTCTTTCCTATGATTAAATAATAATACTAAAAGCTCAGCTATTACAACTGCTACTACAGAAAATCCATCAATAATAGTAATTATTATGCTCTTTTAAATAGTTTCAATTAAGGCTCACACAGATGGACAAGACATAAGAATGTGTTGCTTTGACATAAGAATGTGTAAAAGTCGCTCAGACAGATGATAATTTATATTCTTGTTGAGGCAACTGGTTCAGTTTCATACTTTTTCCTTTTAGCTTTCAATCATGGAGGTAATAATAACGCTTCGTGATTGCAACGCTACTAGAACAAAGTGACATTATTAAACCAGGTAAGAAACAGGCTGGAAATTAAAGGCTACAGTAACCAAACAAAGCCACAGATCAGTCAAACTTATTTAGCAGGGAAAGAGTTTATTTAACTTATCGAATTGTGGTTCAACTTTGAAATAATGTGTCTACCATAGTTATTTTCCTGTACACGCAGAAGTTATTACAGATAATTGAGGTGTGCAGAAAATGGCTTGCAGACAATAACCACAACGTCTGCTGTTCTTCTGATATGTAATCATTATTATTTCCACCATATGTCAGTTCACTGTTTTGGATTTACACTCAACTCCTTTTTATACCCATTCATAGATATATCTTAGTTTCCCCCTTGGCCCCAGGGTTTAGAGTTTTTCTCTTAAGGAACCATAAATGGTACCTTCAATGGACATCAACACTGGCCTCACCATGCACCTCTGTCAGGTTGTAAAACCAACCGTGAACTTTTCCCAACCAATCAGCATAGATCACAGAGAGACATAATTGCATCTGACCAATCAGCAGTGGCTTGGAGCATTTTGAACGTCAGTGTTTTTCTGGATTTGGGAAATTTGTTTTTATGGTCCTGCCTATCTATTATCATGGTTCATAACATAGAAAATGACAGTGCTAAGTTGCTGAAACTCTCACATTATGTGGCTGAATTGTTGTTTTAAATGCTGAGATAGGAGTTGTTCATTTCTTGACATACATCAAATGCATCTAGAAAGCTTTACTATTTGTATTTATTTTTGCTGTCTTATTTTAGCTAAAAATTGATTAAATAATTCAGTATTTGACATTTATTTAGCTTTAAATGATTCCACATAAGAAAAAATATGTCACAACCAGTACTTAGTGTGTTTTTTTCTTCACTTAATAATATACATTTACCATTTATACATGAATATTTTTGGTTTTCAGTGGATCTAAACTTCACTTTTACTGTTTATCTTTGAAATGGGCTCAATATTGACCTAAAATATCCGCTTGTATCTTTTGCTGCTGTCTACTCAACTGCTTCATGGAGAGCGAGACACTGTTGTGATGCCATGCCATCAAATACCATGCCACAGAATAGCAAGACCTGTACTTGGCTGCTCTGTTTAGCCTTAATTGAGTGTTTACAAAAGAGCTTAAATATTTGAAGAAAAATAGTAATGTGTAACTGCAGCAGAACGTTCAGCGGTGTCACCAAGCACTCTGAAGAAGCTGCCTAACTGACTGGACAGGACCGCACTTTGATATTTATGTTATAATTATGAGAAGCATCAAGAAAAATGTAAATGAATAAACATTTTTTTTAAAGCTTATACGTGTTTTCCTTATATTTTTTAATTACCTAATGGCTCTGTTCCTACTGTGCCTGTGATTCACTCCTTGTGAGTAAAGCCAACCAGTTAACATTCCTCATGAGTCAAGCATCAACCTATTCCCCTAAACACCACTCGACCACAGGGACTGTAGGGTGGGCACATCTTTGTAGAATTTCCATAGATTCTTTTCAAAGGAAAGCCATCTAGAGTGTCACACATTGGTTAGTGTCACTTTGTTCTCTCTTATTTTGAAAAGAAACTGAGACTATGTTGCACAGTAGCCACCTACTGAAAATTCCTAAAATTCCTAATTTTTCACATTTATGTGAAAGCCTCACAACCACCTAATCTGAATAATATGTTACACAATATATATGCCTATATTGCCTATATATTTGCCTGGCAAACCCTTGACAAAAGACTGAAATGATATTTGTATTGCATAGCAGGACCTATTGCAGAAATGCCCTAATTTTTTATGAAATCAGTCTCCAATTTACTTCTATAACACCATCTTACTATCCCTATTTTCTTGTCTCTGTGTGATTAAGTATAAGTTAACCAACAGAATGAAGAGACAGAGTAATACAGTAACATGCGTATGTACTGTATGCACTAGTTATATAATTATTGAGAGTGAGATTGGTACTTGGATTACAGTTTGTAAAGAAATAAAGACAAGTAGCAAGAAGTGTGCTTCCTCCTCTCGGCTAACAACAACCCAAACCCAGCTACTGTATCTCCCACTGAACTTTAGGCACATGTGACAAAAACACAACATCAAATGGATCCTGACGTTCTGTATCGTGTGTGGAAATTTTTGTTTTCCTAAATATTCTCTCTATAATTTTCTGACAGCTTATTGATGTATTTAATGCCTTTGAACCATCCAAGCATCATTAATTCAGCTTTAATTGAGGTGCGACAGATAAGCTCTCCAACATTTGTCATCTACCACTAAAGAAAACGACAGAAAAATATAGCAGGCATCGACCCTAAGCAGAAAAGTAGACATTTTACAATGAATTTTTAAAGTTTCAAAATAAGAAAAAGCAAAGTCTTACAATTAATTCCAGCCACTCTTTCCAATTTTAGCCGATGAGTAAAATTCTAGAGTCTTAAACAATGAGTCAAAAACCTGATCTCCTCAGGGTGACTTGAGTCATTCGGGTCTTTGTTTGCGGCGCTCCTGAAATACTCCAGCCCCATCTAAATGTGTCCCGATGTTACAGATGGTCGTGACTCCTCGATGTAGTCTGTTAATTACATCTCACATTGACTGGTGCGATGATGAGTAATGACAGAACAAACCAAAGGCTTTTTTTATTTTTGTACCATGTCACAAAACGGGCTCTTCACACAGGACATTATACAATTGGAAATGGCACATAATATTAACATAAAAATGAGAAACGCTCTAGGGTTTCTCTTTCAGTACATACAATAGGCAAAAGTAAACTCCTGGGATCTTTTCCTCTTTGTATTTGAGACTTTTTAAAATTTTATCTGTTTAGTTAATGTATCAAATAAGTCCCAAAATATTCATAAAGAGCATTTTAGGACAACAAGGGCACGTAAAAATAGTTTTTCATGTATTTCTTTTTGTGCTTCTGCTTTTTGTAACTCTTCTGCCTCCATGTCTCTTCTCGGGAACATTAGACTAGGTCTGGTTTAGACAACTGTGCACTGAAAACTGGTCTCCATTACCCACCGTTTCTTAATTATACCATCCTCCCAAGGCCCGTTAGTTGAGGCAAAATTACAGCCTAAAGGGGTTGTTACATTAGGTGTTGCTCAGAAACCTGCAGAGGGATTGATTACAGCTCATTAATCACAACACAAAATGCCTGCTGCGCTTTATGGTCTTGTTAGAAAGAGAGGGAGAAATGCTGCAGTGAATGAAATGATGAACATAAACGTATTGTTCATCATGAAATTCGTGACTTTTTGCAGCGCCTTGGGAGATTGACTGTGTGTATCGATATTAACTTTTAAAAATCAAAGCAAAGACATTCTTTGTTTGTAAAATGAAATAAAAAAAAATGATCCCAGACAACCAAATAAAAGCATCTGTGAAAATAAATTGATTTTTTCAAACATTTTTTCCTACTAAAACAACATAGCACAAACAACATAAAACCACTACCAGACGAATAACTGATTGACATGGAACATTATGCTATGTTACTAACCAAACAGTGGAAAACTTATCTGCATTATCTTCTGATAGAAAAAAGAAAATGCTTCTTGAAATGATCTCAGTCTCTGTCAGCATGCAGGTAACAATTCTTCATTTACAAATCTACTTTAGTATTATTGTGTGAACCTTTCTGCAATGAGCAAACTGTTCCTTAACCACCCACAGCTACCCATTGCTGTGAACAACTGACTTAAAGTGTCTCCAAGCAACTTGGAAAGATACATGCTAACACAAGCTAACAACTGCATAACATATTTGAAAGATGTGCAAAGTTTTGTTTCCAATAACCAGCAGGTGGCGACTCTGCAAGAAGTTCAGTTGAACTCAGTAAACACTTGACACGTGAACAAGTGAAGTCACAAGTCTTTTTGAAAAAAAATTTCCCTATTTTTTTGTAAATATGAGCCTGACTAGAGTTAAAAAAGAAGAAAGATAAAACAAGACTGATATGTCGCTACTGTACATGCAGCGTTTCTCATTTTCTCAGTCAGATCCAGGCCTGGCTCGTCACATCTGGTTTGGAAACACTAAGAAAGCAACAGTGAAAGTGCTTAATTGGATGCATCCCAAAACAAAAGCCCTCTATTAATCTTCTTTGGTGCTGGTCATTCTTTACAAACAGTCTACTGGGAACAAGATATCTTCAGACCCAGAGATGCCAAAGCTTCGTACATGCCATTACCAAACATGCAGTCAGACGTGGTTTTTCAGCATCTTTTAGGATTACTGCACCATATATGTGCTGAAATCAGTTTCTTTAGTAGCTTAGTTTCTTTACTATCATTGCAATCTAGGAATCTGCTGACAGTTGTGTATTCTTGTGATTATTATTTAGAACTTATTAAGGCTATATGTTGAGGCTAAGTCGTAGATTTCCCACTGCAGCATAACTCGGGCTTTAGAGAGCAGCTGTTTAGTGACTTAGAAACAACAGGAAGTCTAGTTTGAGCAGAAGGGCTGACTGAAAAACAAGACAAAGGAACACTAAGTGCCTGGCTGGTGAACAAAATGGAACATTTCGCTGGATTCAAACATCCCTCTGGAGATGATGTAGGCTAAAAAGATAGCTTGAAGACATTGAATATTGGACTTCATTTTGCCAGGTGGCTGGAGACGTGCATGCAAGTGAGTCATGATGTTGTTCCTTGATGTGTAAACAAGAAGCCCTAGACAGTTATTGGATTATTCTTCGTACTTTTACATGTGTATTTTTTGTTTTTGTAAAGATACTTGCATCATCTTGTGGGTGCAGTGCACATATTATTTTTATACAGCATCATATTGTGTTTTATATTGTCATGTCTAAAAAATAGTGGTAGACTTAGTATTAAAAAATATTAAGAAAATAACCATCTGATTCAGTTTGCTTTCACTCTCTAAACAGGATGAACCCAGTGACCCTGCCTCAGACATTTTAATTCTCCCTTGCAGATTTACACACACACACACACACACACACACACACACACACACACACACACACACACACACACACACACACACACACACACACACACACATCACAACATGCACACTTACTACAGCATGTATGCCCATCCTACACACTCCAACTGTTCGGTCTGAAGCTTGATCTCTTAGTCTGTCAGGTTTTCGGTTACTTAGCAACACTCATCCTCCAGTCATCAGTCAGCTGTCAAAGAGTCTCTTCATATTGACATTTCTTGACAGAGACTAAATGGTCTCACAGTGCATACACACTGGAGTCAGAAATTAACTTCTGCTCTACTGTCAAATATTCATAAAAATGAGCAGCAGTGGCTCCAAAGCACCTCTAATTAGATCTCTGTGTGCATTCTCTACATTTGACTATGTCGACATTTTATTCGCTGGCTTAAAAGGATTCATGGTGAATATGAATGAGCTTCATTGTGGTCCAACATGACTGATGCTGAAACTGGAGAATTCTGTCTGTTGCTTTTATGGGTGAGAAAAAAAATGAGTAGAAACTAAGAGCTCGAAGGAGCAGGAAATTATGGCAGCACCCTGGCTATATTTCTTACTGCTTGGAGTTTTTAGTGCTGTGCTACAACTACTGCGTCAAAACAACAAAATGGCTGGAGGTCTAGGACCAGTTATGCCAGTTTGCTTTTAAAGTCAAACACAATGCAGGAAAAGATGAAATGGAGCTACCTGCTGTAGTGAACAAGGAGGCAGCTGAAAAAAGCTTCCTTTTCTTCTGTTTTTATAATGAAGGAAACTGAGTGAGCCACAAAAGGTGTTTTGTTTATTTTCTCTGAACAGGAGTGATGGAGCCAAGAGCATTGGCTTATTAGCCTGTGTAACAATCTTTACCTACCAATCCACAGCATGCAGTAGAAACTAGAGTAAGCCAGTGGTGTGGACTTTGGTGGATGGTGGAAAGCCACGAGCACGGATGAATTCTGTTAAAAAAAGAATCAGGTCGAGATAGTGCCTCAAGTTTTCTTTTCTCACATGTAGCACACTGCAGGAAGTAATCCACTTCAAAGGCGTCACTTTCTGGAAATAATTTAGGTGGTTTAGGCGATGCCTGACAAAGCAGGCCACACAAGACAACCATGCAGCGACTGCACTGAGCTATCTGTGCAGAACTTTCAAAGACAACCTTTACTATTGAACAATGTAATGTTAAACCTTTTCCTGAGCAGTTCTTGGCCATTTTTCATAGCTAAAAAAAAAATGCATTTCACTAATAACTGTTGTAAAATGTATAATTAAAGATGTGTTATTAATAATAATTGTAATAATTCAGGTCATTAAGGTTGTTTTTTGACTTTTGTTCTTCTATTTATGGAACATGGACACGATAAAACGCTGTATTGTTAGTCACATGAATGCATAATGCTCCCTTTGCTCCTTCTCAACCATCTAGAAAAATACACAAGGGTTTTAAAGATTTTTTGCTCAAAACAGCCTGTTGTGCATTTTAGTGCACTCTTTTTCTTAAAGCCTTTTGGGAACATAATGACCTGATTATCTTCTGTTTGGCGCATTCTGTTTTGCCTCTCTGAAGGCTTCAAGGACAGCCTGCAGCCTGTTGTCTAACATGGGAGATTGAGAGTGCAGAATTTCATTGTGTCCCCATAACCGGAGGAAAGACTAGATGTAAAAGGGGTTTTAAATAAGAACGTACTCAAACTAAGCACAGTTGCTTTGTATCGTACCTGAGCATGATTGTCCCTGCTCTCCACTCCACTGCTGGCCTGCACTCACACTGTACTTAATGATCCGGGCCGAGTATGCTTCAGCTTGTCTTAGCATCTCAAATCCTCGCTCCACCTCAGGTTTTCTCTCACTCTTTCATGAAAGGGCACTTTAGAAAACCATTCTTATGGAGAACAAAAAGGATTTGATGCATTTTGTTGTTTAATTAGGGCAGCTTCTGGAAACAGTGCCTTCTGTATGCTCACATAACTTGTATTTACTTAACACAATGATTTTCATGGAGGTAGCTGTCATTGGAGGAAGCATTGGAGTTCCCTGGTTAGTGCTCATAATACATGTGCAACATGTCAGAAGAACCTGAAACATGCCTGCGTCCATCATGGTAGGATGCCATCCTCAATAGCACTCGCTGATGACACCAGTCAAATGAGGAGTTTCAGACTTTATTTCTATCTGACCCCCAGTTTCAGACTTGGCTGTAGTTTAACTAGTTGAGTTGTATCATTTGGCTCCATAGACAGAGGTATCAGGTATCATCTGCATAGCAATGAAAAAATATGCTCTCTTTTGATAATATTGCCCAACCCAAATAGCAAATAATATAAATAGTACTGGTTCAAGCACAGAATCCCAAAAGGCTCTGTGACTAACATTCATGTGTGAAGAATACTCTGTTTAAATGCAGAAATTAAGGTCTAGCTGGCGGATACAATTCAAACCACTGCACCATATTTCCTTTAATAGCAACAGCACATTCTAGTCTCTGTTGAAATGTTACTCAGCATTATCAAGTGTTAGAGACTAATTTTAAAATCATTTCTTGAATAACGTATATGTTTTTTTAGTTAGTGGTGTTTTTGTTAATTCTGATGACAGAACCGCCCTGTTACCCCTGCTGCCTTTATTTTACTGATAAGATACATATACATTTTTTATGGTAAAAGTATCTCCATGAAGTGGAAGTAAGTGAGTAAAATTGTGGCTGTTCAGCTCAGAAAGCTCACATCCTTCAGATTCATGAGAGATACACACAGAGGTGATATTTCTTTGTCGGTTCCTTACTTCAAGCCACTCCTCTGACGATGTTCCCCATTATTTTTGGAATTTGAAAATTAAATGTTAATTTCAGTTACTTCTTCCCCTGCAGCATGCCATCACTCTTTCTGTCAGCCTTATTCTGTTTATGAACTACACTTAGCTTTGAATCTAAAGTCAAACCTCACGAGCCTTTCTTTCACAGCTGGCTAAGATCCTGGGAGACAGGTGAAATCTGTCAACCACTCAAAGGGCCTCACCTGAAAGACTGTGATTTCTGAACTGTAACAAAAAATAAATGTGGCTCATTCAAGGCCATGTGGCAAACACAATTTCCCTTTACTTCTGGAAATGTCAAGGGCTTAACTCCTAATAATTTAAACTGCACATCGCAGAATCTCTCCTCCTATCAGTCTGTGTGTGTGTGTGTGTGTGTGTGTGTGTGTGTGTGTGTGTGTGTGTGTGTGCGTGTGTGTGTGTGTGTGTGTGTGTGTGAGTGTGTGTGTGCCCCCTCTAGTTGCTTGGACACCAGAACACAAAGGCTGGCCAGTGTTTCACGCAGAGAGCCAACCCACTACTTTACCAAAAGAAATGTGTTTGTGTATGTGTGTAATCTCTGGGTGTATAGTTGTTTCATTTTGAGTATTTGTGTTGTACATACATGTCTTGTTAAACTTCTGTTGTTCTGCTTTCATACATCTTGTTGTGTGACTTTCTTAAACTTTGGTCATGTGTGTGCGCGTGTCAGAGAAGGAGAGAGCACCAGCTTTGTGAGGAGACGCTTAGCAACATTTAAACCAGCATACGGACCGTGGGTGTGGGACAGAGAGGGAGTGAGTACCAGGGCCAGACTGGTCCTGGTAGGAGGTGTGTGGAGGGTTGCGACTTGCGTCTGATTTGGAACATTATTTCGATCTGATAGCTTATTAGCCAAAACATGTCTCAGGTCGGCTCTGCTGCTGCATGTTGATGTGACTCACAAATGAATAAATATGACCGCAATCATGCAACAGGTGGATGTCATGAGTTTACGCCCACTTACAATCTCTAAATATCTTCTCCCTGTGGCTGGAAGGCAACACTGAAATACCTTAAAGATGAAATATTTTGTGCTATCTTTTTAAATTTTCTATTATTATAAACTATCTATAACAGAAATAGGGAGGGAAAAAGCCCCAAAGATATCATTTTCCATTCCTTCTACCATTCCCTAGATTTATGATACCATTAAGAATTTTCAGATATTTCACTACTTTGAGTTTTTTCTCCACTTTGTGTTACTGTCAGACATAAAGGGGAATAAAGATGTCCTCATTTTTCAAAACACTACTCCCTCCTGGTTGTTTGGGAAGATCCCAGCACCTTTGGTGCTAATAACCATACCACATTCAGAGTCACTTAAATCACTTTTTTTTTCCCATTCTGGAGCTCAGTTTGAACCATTTCTACATGCCTGATTACACTGAGATGCTACCACATGATTGGCTGATTCAGTATTTTTGTTAACGAGCAGCTGGCCAGGCTTAACGTTTTACTGAGGTGCATCCCAACAGGAACTTATGATGCAGACATAACTTGGGATAATAGATCTTCACAAAACAACTTTCCACTCATCAGTCTCTTGGACAGTGAACCCATTTAATTTTTTTTCCCAGACTGTTTTATTGCTTAATTCCTGTTATATTGCACAATTATCCTATAGCAACATAATCCTCAGACAGCATTAAAGATGTGCACTTGTAGACCTTGATATACAGACATGCAAAGCACTCTTACAGATTTTAATTCATTTCTTGTATTCATTCCTTATTTGCTTCCAAGATCATTTAAGGTCACCAGACAACTCACACAGTTTTTATTTTTGGTCCTTTCTTTCTGTCTTTGGCTGTAGGAGCAGTCCTATGTTTATAATATTAAATTCCTCATATTAGTATAGGAGTAGAGTTTGCTCTCCTTGTGCCTGTAATGTGTAGCTTTAAATGTGTATTTGTGATTTCTCACCTGGTGCCAACGCGTTACGTTGTATATTTACTATTATAACACGAATTCCTACAATCAAAGTTTGTCAAACCTGACTGTTTTCTAATAACCCTGAGTTAAAGTTTGCAGTAGACTGAGCTTCATTTGGCAGTACCTTGCACTGCTGTTCATTTCCACAGTGTTCATCGTGACATATTTTGACAGAAAAAACATAAAACAAAATCAGCATTTCCCACTCAGAGGTTTTGACATGTGTCGAGTGTGAGGATATGGTATTCTGCACAAAAACATTACCTGCATCTGAAATAACCTGCTGTGGTGGACATATGGCATCACAATAGTGCATCTGAAATGTGCTTAAGTTGACACACTGTGATACTGCCATACAATAAGAAAAAGCCATCTTTGCTTTATGCTTTATTAAGTTTTCACATTCTGCCTTTATTAAACTTTTGGCATTTTTTCTTTCACCTTGTGCATTTAAAATTCTGACGCAATCATGCATGATTAATAACAGTGCTGTTTCTGCCCTCTTAATTCATCTCTACTTGGCTAATTTTCTTTAAATTTTCTTAAAATATCAATTCACACATCATCATTTTCTGACTCTGATCTTCATATAAATCTATGCTTAATGGAGATGTTTTACAAACATAGGGTCTACTGAGTTCGGCTTCCATCATATCCTTTTATTGCATTTCTAATTGAGCCTGCTTTTTGGGCTCCTTCCTATGATTTATGTTACTTGACTGACTGTACACAGCATTACTTTGTCACATTCAAGTGTTGCACTTATAAAGTCCTCAGTTTATTTCTTTAAATTTTCCTTTTACAGTCGGTTGACGAGATCACAACAAACTAAATGAAGACTGGATGATGTGTTTCAGGGAGCTGTTACTTATGCCTAAGTGAGGTTTGATTTCCTTGGACAGTGGCTGCCTTTTAAATCACTTTCAGTCCAGCTGTTAAACCTAAAAATTTACAGAGGAATATTTTTTGGTTCGTTAAGCCACTTAACACTGACCTATGAATCATTCAAGCACAAAAAAAAATGCACATAACACATGGTTCAGACACTTTACTTTACTAGCAGCGTGCCGCAAAAACATATGATTCATTTATTATTTGTAGATTCTTCTGAATATGCAAAAAAACACAATAGATGAGGATAATGATAAATACTGTTTTTGCACCAACAAGGTGATTCCCAGAGAGCTATTATCTGAAAACTTGGCATATCTCAGCACGCTGTGTAGTATATACTTAAAATTGAGTGGAAACTCGATAAGTGGAGGACATAAATAGCATTAGCTCACCTAAAAGGCTATCGACAGCAGATGAATAGTGTCTGAAAGTCATGTCCAACAAAGACCTAACGCAGGTGGTTAACTTACAGAAGTGCAGTGTGGCTGCACACTAGGTGGCCCTTAGACAGTGATTTGGGCATCTGACTTGGATGCTGTTATGGATGACTATGCCTCAGATGAGTTTGTGCATATTTATTCCATTGTGGTAACTCTTTACATACATTAAATTCTCCCCTGTTATTAGCCCCAATAGCTAATTTTCCTGCTTATATGAGTCAGTGTCCTTATTCTCCTCCATGTGTCATTCATTTCCTCCTCTTTTTGTTACTTACCTTTTTTTCCATCTTTCGATCTCTCACCTAAAATTACCCATCACACCTTTTCACCTCCCTTGTTTCTTCCATTTTCTCTCCTTGTGATCAAGCCTTTAGATCTCATTAGCACCCCAACTCGGATGTGTCATACTTTTCACCCCTTGCCACGGTGGAGGAGGTGACGCACAATATGGAGTTGAAAGTACAAGTACAGCAAAGTCTGTGCTGAAACGATGAAAGTCTTAAATGGGGACATCGTTACAGCATTTTTTAAATCTGAAAGAGGGAAAATGACTCTTGGTTCTTTGTTTCACAAACAGAGACATATCGGTACAAGAAAATAATTAACTGAAGCTGATGGATTTACTTTAGCTCTGCATGAGCCACATTTGCAGTGATCCTTCTTCATCTCACAAAACAAGCTGTTTGAGTCAGCCTGCCAGTCGCCTTAGCAACAGCACATGCAGAGTTTAATGACCTCGGCACAAACCGTGTGATTGCTTGTTATTACTCGTCCTGTTTGAGACGATCTAAAGAGGGTTGAGAGGGAGAAGATGGACGTAACAAGCCAAAAAAGAGATGAGGGTTATTGGGGCAACCGCCAGAGGAGGGAGCTGTCCTCAGATGTGCAACAGTTAGCAGACACAGTTAGGGCTGAATGAAGGAGGCAGCAGGGGCTAATGGTCTTAGTCACACACCTGTTAATATTTAACAGGAAGCTCTCAGTGACTGCGAGAGTCTCGTTCCTGTTACAGTGCTTGTTCTCGCTGATGATAGATCAGGAAGCCGAATAGGAAGAGGAGACGCTCACTCTGCTTGTGTCTCTGCGTCTGTCGTCGTCTTCTCACATGAATCTTTAGGAAATATAAAATCCTGCAGCTATCTTCCATCAATAATAATGTAACCCAGGCTCATCAACAGAGCTTTATGTGCTTCCTGATGAGCATGAAGAGGAAGAATGCAATGTGGTCTTCTTCAACCACCTAAAGATCTGTTTTTTTTTTCTTATTTTGCTTTTTTTAATATTAATTTTAATACTATTAGTATTACTATTACTATTAATAGTAATACTAATAATATAGTATTATATAGGGTATAGTAATAACTCAGTCTTACAACAAAGTATTTAGATGAAGACATCAGGCAACATCTCTTGAAGGTTGGGTGATTAATTAAGGTTAATCTTGACATGTTTTTAACCTAACTAGTACTCGACCGATCCACTTCAGACTAGGCAGCTGTATTGTTAGGACCTAAAGTGAGTGCAGTGTCACATGTGAAAAGCAGTCTCACATTAAGGGTGTAAGCAATCAATGTGCAGATGATGATGGCATCATCATTAAATCCTCGCATGCTCTGACATCATCTCTCACCAGTGATCTCACAGAGATGCCAGTGACCAACAGCTGCATATGGCCACACCAGCAGGCGCTGCACTAGTATTACATAACACTTGTTCTAGTTCGTGTGTAGAATATTCCAGTCAGGTGGTATTACTGCGCATTTTGCTGATTATTTACTCTGCCGTCGCGCTACGAATTGGACACGTCTCCCTTTAGCTAAAGTCTGGCATTTTACCATCCTCGTGGGAATGTTAAAGGATTTTTAATGACTGTGTTGCTTTGTTACTGTGGATCTCTTGTAAGCAGTAATAGACTGCTCATTATGTATTTGGCAGGCGAGGTACCACAGCTAACGGATTTGAAACTGTGGCTTTTAGATTTTTGTTAAATTCAACAAAAACACTGGTTAATTGAAAGCAATACTGAAGAGCAGAAGGTCTTGAGTCACCCCTCATGTAGTTATGTTTTGCTTCCATTGAGCCAAACTTTGAAGGTCTATCAAAGTTATTCTCTGGACTTTGACTGCTTTTTCAATCATTTGCAGTTCTGAACCTGACCTCACCTATCTCAAAGGTGTACCTCAAGGTTGTGTCTAACCAAACCAAACTAAGAGAAAAGGCTGAGCTATGCTAAATGACACAATAACTGGACTGGAAATCAGTTACAACAGGTCAGATGGAGGTTTGATAATGATTTGGGGCTGCATTTCAGCCAGCGGTGCTGGGTCTTGTTAAATTGATGGAATTTTAAATGGAAAAAGTACTGTCAGATTATAATCAACCATGCAATACTTTCTGGAAAGCATCTGAATGGCAACAGCCTTGTTTTTTTTCAGCATGATAATGATCTCAAACACACTGCCAATGCAGTAAAAGCAGACCTGCATAGAAAAAAACACCACCAGTCATGATTGGCCTCCCCAGAGCCCGGACCTCAACATTACTTAAGGAGTGTGGGATCATTTCAAGGCAGCCGACATCTAAAGAAGAGCTTTGAATGTCCTTGAAGAAGCCCGGAGAACTATTCCTGAAGACTACTTAAAGAAATTAGAATAAGGCTGCCTAAGAGACAGAAGGCTGTGTTGAAAAATAAAGGTGGTCATGCTGAATATTGATTTTCAAGCTCATTCAAACTGTACATGTATTTTGAATGCATACTACTTCTATGTTTGTTCAATGTTTCAATAAATTGCTGCACCTGTTCACATTTTCCTCACAAAATATAAAGAAATGAGGGGTGGATCATGACTTTTTACACAGAAATGTACTTACAGATAATGTTAATATCTTCTATGTTAATGTTTTAACATCAATACCTAAGTGTAGTCAGCCTTTTAACAACATTTAAAAATGTCCCTACACCACTCCTTACTTTATAAACTGAAAATCGGGTGTTTCACACACCAATAGATATGAAGTCAAATATATTTACATCTGAAAACTCATTGTGATGATGCCCTAGCTGTGCCAGCACCCCTACGGCGGCCCTCACTGGCATCTAAATAGACACATGCTGCCTGACCCACCATGCTGGCAGAATGAGAAGGGCGATCATATTACAAACTGTTATTAATAGCCACCCTCTCCCCTTTCTCATTGTAAACTAATAGCTGACATGCTCTCACACTGTATCTGAGTCTCTCTGTGCCACTCCTCTATTAAATCTAATTTCTCTGCTCCAATTCAAATATAGCTGACGCACAGGCCAGAGGAGTGTGCTCAGAGCACGCTCATGCGTCAGCCAGTCACTGTAGCTATAATATATCATCTCCGTCTTCAGTCAAACATAAACTGTCATGAATTGTGATGTTTTATTGATGAGAGTTCAGGACTTTTTGCACATGAGCAATCCTGTTATGTCAACACTTCCTACAGAGCATCTCTCATATTTGTTTAAATACTAAGGGGTTTCCTGATGTGTGCTGAAGTAATATTTGCTGATTTAAAGTCAAAGCAGTCATTTTTAGTAGAGCTAACGTGTACAATTCGTTCATTCTGGTGTTTGAACAATGAGAAAAAGCCAGACTTTCCACCTATTGGGAATGGTTGGAAATGAACCAAATAAGTGAACCAAATATAACTGAGACCAGTTGTGGAGGGTGGCTAGAAAATTGGAGAACTATTAAAGGTTATTTTTCTGAGAAACAAACAAGTGTCCCCATTTTCTCTGTTTTTCTAAAGACAACTACTCTCTGACCCTCTATGTGGACTCTGTGGACACCATGTTGTTCAGAGTGTTGTCCAATAGAGCTCTTATTTTTAGAAAGAGTGTGTCTCCTCTGCAAAACTTAATATGGGAAAGGCATCTTAGAGCTCTCCTTTCTACCCACTCCCATCATACATCTATCCATACCTTCAGCCCTCAAAGACACTAGGATGGTATCTGCAGCTCTCCAAACAGCCAGCAACACTGTTTTCCCTTTTCATAGCTCTAGCTCCAAACAGGTGGCTCTACAGCCTAAACATGGCTCCTCCTATGTTGCCCCCCCCTTTGCTATTTTCCTGAGCACTATCCACCCTGACTGACCCCACCACTGTCATTCCTACATTTTAGACAGCCAATGGCTTGCGGATGGGCAGGATCAGTATTGTGCCCCCTTTACTGCCCCAGAAAATGGTACCACCCTCTTTAGCTAGTGACATCAGCAAAACCATGTGCAAATCTGTTTTAAAAGGAGGGTATTAATGTCAGGCCTGTTCTTCTCTAGCCTGCGGGACAAGAAGAAGACACTAAGTTGTGTTTGGGACAACATTAACTTCTTTAAGAGTATTTTAGTTGCCCTTCTACCCCGCTATCACCAGGCATTGAGAAGAAGAGTTCTTACAACGAACAGGTGACGATAACCATGAAATGGTGCTGGGTGTTTTTAGGGGTCTTCGCTTCTTTGGGGACCCTGTGCTGGGGAGAGAAGGGCTTGGAGATCCCTGAGTATGATGGCAAAGACCGGGTCCATGAACTCAGTGCCAAGAACTACAAGTCCATCATGAAGAAGTATGACGTAATGGTGCTTTACTACCACAAAAATGTGGATGGGAATCGCAGTGCCATGAAGCAGTTGCAGATAGAGGAGATTGCCCTGGAGGTGGGTGTCTGCCAAATAATGACACTGAATGAATATGTGGTGCATGGGTGTGAAGGGGCATGGTGGGAGGAGGGGTGTGAGGGAAAGGTTTCAGATGGGCAATTTGGCACCACACTGGGGGTTCCTGGATGCAGTCGCAGCTTTCACAGTTAGGGTTATTGATGAGTGGTATTACCCATTTGACATTTAAGAAGAAAGGCAAAAAAGAACAGATTATTCAGTGAGGTCAAGTTGAATAATTAATAGATCATTCAATTGTGGCATCTCACGAGTATGGCTGCCCATGGACGAATGCTTTAGAGAGGCAGCCATAATGGAGAATGTGGGGGAAAAGATGCAGGGGAGTACTCATCTGGAAGTCTAGACTATGGATTAACATGCATTCAGTCACCTGCTATCAGATTATTTTCCAAATTAGGTAATCATACAATAATTCCAGTTTCAGTGTTGAGCATAATTGATGTATCTTCACACAAACTCACAGAAATAACTGAAACTTTGAAGACCTTACAGGATAACCTGTCCATGTGGACACTTATGGCATATTTACATTTTATTGTGTCATGCAGCTTGTTCATTTAATCCAGCTACCTTTAGGTATGGTTGGTGCTAATGATTATTTGTTCATTATTTGTTGAACTTGATTAATTGACCCCTGTAGCTGCCTGCTTATATCATTCAGGAGAGACTTGGATTCTTATTGAAGTTAAACTCAGGTGAAATGATGTTGCAGCCTTCATAAAACTACACCAACCATGCTAACCATTGTAGGAATATGTAAAATATGAGTTTTGCAAAAGTAACAGCAGAATAGTGACAAAAAATCTGGTGAAAAAACAATGAGATTTACACATTAAAGTCTCACGAATACTGAATAGTCATGACTGCAAAATATATAATTTTTTCATTGTGCCTCATCCTGTTCTGTATATTTCTTAATTCCCACATGGGAATGAGGCAGGACAGTGGTGCACCGTCACCCCAGGGCTGAAAGGTCTTGGATTGGAATCCGACCTGGTGGAGTTTGCGTGTTCTCCCTGCATCTGTGAAGGTTGCATTGGGATACTGTGGCTTCGTCCCATAGACATGCTTTGGTTTAGGTTTATTGGTGTGTAGTAGTTTGACTCTATGCGTTAGCTCTGTGACAGGTTGCAAGCCCACACATGACCATGACGTGGATGGAAATGGGAAAGAAATTTATATTATTCCTTTATTATCATAAAATATTAATCCTTTTGATCTCATAGTGTTTACACAGTGGCCCATAGGGTAGTGGTTAACACATTGACCTAACACATGACCGCTCCCTGGTTTGAGACTTCGAAGAACTTAACATGAAGAACTTAACATCTAACAGCATAATTGTGTAAAATACGTATGTGGATCTACTGCTTTGTTGACCTCTGATTGAATAAGAGGGTAGCTAAAATAAGCTCTTTTTTAGAACAATAAGTTTTGTATGAATTTCATACAAGGTCATCCAGGCCTTTGTCTTTAAGACATGCTTGTATAGTTGACTTGTATCATCTGGATTAATGGATAAATAAAGCTCGGTATCATCTACATAACAATGACAATGTATGCAGGGACACATGTTCAATATAAAAAGTATCCGTCCCAGCAGAGCAGACTCTGGAACTTTGCAATTTTCATGTCTGAGACTCCACATTTCCACACACGCGTTGGAATCAGACAGATACAACTGAAACCTCTGCAGTGCAGTTCCTTTAAAACCAACAGTGTGTTACAATGTCTCTGGTAAAATATTGTGGTTAACCATATTCAATGCTGCACACAGGTTACCTCTAGCTGTGTTAAGCCTAAAATGTTGTATACAGTACAAATATAACCTATTACAAATTGCTTTTAGTCTAACAACATCAATTATGGGATAACATGATGTCATGCTCATTTATCTGCATGGCATATGATGTAAGTGCAACAGCAAATGTAGGCAAAGCCAGAATGTTGCGAAAGCAGAAGTAAATGAGGCCTTTCTCCTTTAAGCACCTCTGAGGCAGGCACTTACTCATAGATTATCCAGAGATACTGCTAATCAGCCAAAGGAGGAGGGAGAGTATGTCTGCTCAGAAGACTTTTATTAGGTGAATAAATATGAACAACTCTTTATTAGACAATCCACAGCTGATGCACCTGGGTCCTGCTGTCAGCCAGTATATTCACCATAGCAGCCTTTTGCTTGTCAGAGCAGAAGTGTCTTCTTACAGAAGCGCAGTGTACCTTACACTAGACTGCATAAGTCACCGCTGGAAATAGACTGGGACAGAGCTGCATGCTTAGCAAGAGGCTAAAGCCCTTGTGGGAGTTTTAGGCCATATTTCACATCAACTACATCTCCCTCATTTACTACATGCCCCCTGGACACAGGCTGAAGTCTTAACCCTCTAAAGGCAGGCGTTGCCGATTTGCAACACTTAAAAACTAACAACTTGATTACCCCACATACATATTTTATGAGTTTTTTTTACTCAGAAGTACCACTGCAGGACTTGGTTGTGCATTAGCAACAAAAAGTTTAATTTGAGCCTGAGAGGGTTAAACCATCATTTACACACCCAAGTCAATGGATCTGATCAATTTCCTATCTGTGGTGCCAAGTGCTGCTTCTTGGCTGGAGAAAGAGATGCTTAGTGGAGCATGTCCCTGCTGGACTGTTTGATTGATTGATTGATTGATTGA
>NW_005187631.1:239307-240749 GCF_000239375.1 Pundamilia nyererei | reverse complement strand
GTCGTGACCAATCACGAACTATCCCCTTCTGCTCCAAAGGGGATGTTTAAAATAGCTGGTCATTACCACCTATGAATCTGAAAGTGTGAATTATTAAAGTGGAGAGCTCGGGGGCTCAGATCTTTATTAATTTTGTTTAAAAGCGAGGAATGACACGTATGATGGGATGTATTTATTCATCATTTTTCTTTATTTCTTTCTTTCTTTTTGCTTTGCAACAAAATAAATATAAATATATTACAACTTTTATTAACATTGACTTGATTATCTTAATTTCAGTAAATGTCAAGCTATAGTTATGTTTAATTTAGAGTTTTCATGCATAGCCTTCATTTAAATAGAAATAGAAATGCAGTTATGTCTTGCAGACACAGTTGGTGTGCTAGCAGATTATATCAATTGAAAAGACCTGCACTCAGAAAATTTTCTATAGATGGTTTTTGCAAGTGGTGACGTATTACATATAACCTGTGCACTCTGGAATGCAAGCAGCAAGTAAAAGTATAACTGAAAATAATCTCAGATAAGACTCAAACTTTGGCTCCTTGATCAAACGGTGTGCATGTTTGTGCATCTGACCACCTGCCCATCGCTTCACACAGACTTTGTAAAGTGAAAACAAAAAGTGTTATTTCCAGGAAGCTCGAATAGACTTCATAGATTTCAGACATTAACACCAAATGAGAAGCATGGAGTTTCACTTTAAGGACTAGAAGTTGGTATCAATCACACCTTAGCTGGTTTCACAGATTTCTATACTCATGCTAGAATTATCTGAATGTCGTAAATGGCATTTAGCTGTATGTGTTTGTGAAGAAGCTCACTCAATTGTACATATATGTGGGAAATTATATGAAGATCATGCTGGCTCGACACAGACACATACACACACATCACAAATCCAGAGAGCAAGTCAAAAAGATATTCACTCACTGGAAACAAACTCTGGTAAAAAATGACCGCACTGGTGAAATACGTTACCAGCTAACTCAGCACTTTCCAGTGTGCTGCAAAGACTTACTCGGTCACTCCAAAAACATGCCCAACATGTCACCTTTGACCACAGCTGTAGTCACATTAGTCTGTGAAAAAGAACCGATGTAATCAAATTACACCCTTTACTTGTAGTAGCTATGGTTTATGAAAACTCAAATTATAGTGTTTCAATTAGTAAGTTACACTGGCCAAAAACAGGGAAGGCACTTGACACAAAACTCTGCCAACTCTGCCAAATCAAAACCTACTCTTACTTCTACTATTTTTCTTATTGATTATTGTTGCAGTTCCTAGCTGTACTCACAGGTAAATTTCCTTAACCACTCAGTTATTTTCAAGAAACCATATCGTATTTTTGCGAGGCATTTTTGGCTTCACCTACCTTAGTCATTTAAATAAATAATTATACATAACAAATTATATATTATTTATATAAAAAGAGCAAC
>NW_005187631.1:233769-239230 GCF_000239375.1 Pundamilia nyererei | reverse complement strand
AGTGCATTTTTTCCTTGTTGATATGTTGATAAAGAGGTGACAGAAGAATAAAAAGTGATAATTTGATAGAAGTTTTCATGCTTCACCAGGCAACCGAGTATAAATATATCTCTCATGCATTTATTTAGTTCCATGCGATATGTGGGAGTTTAATCACACATGTCCAACAGCGCTGCAAAGTGACAGCAACAATCTGTTTAATGGACTGGAAGCAAATTTAGATGGCAGTGGTTAGACTTGAATGACCTAATGTGCTGGTCTTAAAATACAACCTCCACCTGCAGCACCAACAGCTATAAATATATCTCATTATTATGACAGACATTATTATGACAAATATTACAAAGCAGAAGTCATTAGGATATGATTAAAGACTAACGGACGGGAAGCAAAATTAACATCTAAGCGCCAAAAGCAGTGATTAAAATGAGTAAGTACTCAATGTTACGCTGGTTAAACACATGAAAATAATTACATCAGTAATATGAAAACTTAAGATTCATAAGCAATTTTGCAAACATTGATCACAACTTGTTTTTCTGCTTTCTCTCTTCGTCCATCTACAGATCTGAACTCTGATCTATGGTTGCTATGTACTGTAAATGCTCATACTCACCAGTTTCTCCACTGCGCTCAGATTCTTGACACTCTTAAGCAACACACCGGCTCTCTGTTTTGCAGACAATGTTGCTATGGTCCCCTTTGTACCATCCAGTAAACTGTAGAAAGTAAACTGTGAAGACAGCAGGAACCACATCAAATTACTCCTTCATTCTTGATTTACTCCACCACAACATCCGAATTTCAGTATGTTCAGAAACCAGTGACATCAATTTATTTATTTTTCTTAAATTGGTATGTTTTTAATCAGTGAGTAACATATTACAAATAATTTGTCTGGAATAGCTTTAATGCTTTAGAGACTATTTTTCAAAGCTTTGTTTTCATATTCTGTTCTTGTGCTTAAGCCTTTTACGAAGGGATTTGTTCCTGAGCCATCTGGTCTGACTTAATAAGCATTTTCTTTATTAAAAACACGATAAAAAAATATACATGTTGGGTTTAAGTTTTTGTTATCATTCACAAGAACTTTTAATGATGTTGCCTCACTCATGAGTTTCTCTTTTGATCTTTGTGGAGCTGGGCCTTTCATTGGTTAAACCTCACTAATACTGGCCTGGACCCACTCGCCTTCAGAATTGTCCTATTCTTCGTGGCATAGATTTAAAAAGGTGCTGGAAACTATACACATAGATTTCAGTTCATAATGACATGACTGCAGCATATAGTTAATGTAGATTTGTTGTCCCATTATGCTCTCATCCATAATGGGAATATCCAGTTCTCCAGGCTGTTTGACTAGACTGAGATCTGGCGACTGTAGAGTTCATAACAAACTTTATCCTGCTGTAAGCAGCTGTCAGAAGAGAGTACACTGTTGTCTCCAAGGGATGGACATGGTCAGAAATAATACTAAGGTAAACAATGCTTATTTAGTACTAAGGAGTACAAAGTGTGTCAAGGAAGTATCCCACATCCCATTACACTGATGCAAGCAGCCCGGCCATTGATATAAACCCGGATGGATCCATCCTTCCTGTTTTTTACACCAAATTCTGATCACGCCATGCTAATGTTAAAGCAGAAATCAAAACAGATCAGATCTGGCAACATTTTTAAAGTTTCTTATGCTGTCCAAATTTTGTGAGCTCATGCAAATTGTAGCCTCAGTTTCTTGTTCTTAGCTGACAGGGGTGGCACCAGGTGTGGTCTTCTGCTGCTGCTGCCCATCTGCTTCAGGGTTTAATACATGTTTTCTGAGATGATCATTTGCATACTTTGGTTGTTCTCACTTTAAAAAGGGGGGTTTCACTCTTGCCTGAAGTCATCAAATCAGTCCCCAACAAGCTGTGACATGTTTATTTCACATCACCTGTTCCTGTAGTTGAGTTATATTTAAAGTATAACAAAATGAACTGCTAAAATTGTATATATTTTATATTATAAGTTAAAATAAATAAATGCATGATTTTTCCAAGGTCATTGACTCATGTCATAAACATCCATCCACATAGTGGGCATGTAATGTCGTATATGGAGCTGTCTATCTCCCAGCCAATTTGATACAACTTCCAGACTGAATTTAAGCAACTGTTACATAGATTTGCCACAAAAATGCAAACAGACAGTCATGATTCAAACAGCGTCACACTGTCTGACTTTGGCGATCACCTCAATCTTTATATGTCTTGACAAACACGATGCACTGTCCTCCTGGATTTTACAAATATTCACAACAGCATTAAATAAGACATATAAGACCATATTTTATTAACTGAATAATAAAGTGCTGGGCAAGAGTGAATAGACTTACTGTTCATTTCCTTCTATGTTTCTCCAGGGAGAATAGAATTATTAAGTTATAAGTAGTTGTTATATTAATAGCTAAAAAAAAAAGTCACATGGGTGCACACAAGGCACGTTGTCCAATATTGTACAGGAAGTACAGGAAGGAGGCTTCTGAGTTGTCTTGTCTAATCTTCTTCCATCCTCAGAGAGATCCGGGAAAAGGTCACGCTGTCGCTGTGGTAACTGTTATTCAAAGTGACTGCTGAAGCCTTCCCCCAAATATAAATCAGGCTTACACTTGAATGGTCTTAGTTGGTTGGGTTAATAGTACACCACTAATGCATCTTAACCTTAGCTACAACTGAGAAATTATAATTGAAGCTGCTGGTCTCTTATTAACTAGAAATCCCATAAATTCTCCTCAAATACAGGGTGTAGGATGTCAGATTTTGAAATGAGTCAGTCAAAAAGACAGTACCTTTATTTCTTGTAATTATAATAATGTGAATTTCTTTGTGTATATAAATAGAAATCTGCAATACATTTCAACAACAGTGAAACAGAAGTTTGCTTTTGCTGTCTACACTGTTTAAAGTTAAGGGCCATGTGTTTAAAAAAGACAAATAATCTGAATGGCCAGCTTTAAAAACCAACTGTTGCTGCAGCTGTTGAATAAAAAACAAAATAAGGTGTAACAATTATCAGTAAAACATCTGTTAAATACACTCCTCTAAATCAGTGGCAAGCAGTCATTTGATGAGTTGGCGTGACATTTTTGGATTGCCTCAGATTGCTAGGAACTCGAGGCCAATAGGTACTAAAAAAGTACCTGGTACCAAGCCAACCAAGAAGGTACTACTGGAAAAGGGCTATTGTTTTTTCACAGGACTGTTAGTCCCGTGTGTCTGTCCATCCTCTTCAATAAATTGCTATGCACACAAGTCTTGAAGATAATCTGACAGCCTCTGAGTCATTCCTCCAAATTCAAGGCTAAATTATAGGGATAAATGAGAGTGACGAGTAACACACCTGTCAAAATGTAACATAGAATAACACAGCTTTTGAGTCGTGAGAGACCTAATCCTGTCTTATCTTCTTTCCTGGTCCCAAAATTTAAAGTGTGAAAGACATACTAAATTAAGAACAAATTTGTGAGATGTGATATCATTGGATACGACAGGAGTTATGCATACGTGAACTGTCCTTGGTGTTATTCTGCGGCATCATCTCATCTGTGTTGATAGATAAAGATGTTTGTTTGCCAGCGAGACTGGCATTCTGGCTGCTCCAGTTTGTTCCATGTCAAAACCCACCTGTTGTTTATAATAATAGAAGAGTGTACCTCCTTATTTGGTTGGGGTGAAAGAGTTAAAATGATGTTTTTGCAGCCTTGTGTGGTAATATACCATGAAGCTTTTATGCAATGTCTGTTTTTCTATTTTTTTTCTAACTCTTCTCAATAATCCCAGGCGTGACTATGCAGCTCTGTGGTCAGTAATGCATATGGCCCGAGGATCCATGGTACAATATGATACCTGGATAATGTGTTTTTTGTCTATTCATGAAAGGTAAATATGATAAACTACTGGTCTCGGGTTGATCGCACTGAAACTCTACCAGGCGTTAAATTATCTGTTCAATCTTTCTGAGGTATAAAAATTCGAGCTAGTTAATGTGATTTCATAAAATATATTCCTGAATATAATCACAGAGACAGCACGCCCTTCTCTGCAGATGAATAGCATTGAGTATTTTCATAAACAGCCTCCACAGATTACATTTGCACATCTGCAATATTGTTCGGTAAAACCACTTGACAGGTTTATCATCGTTATAGGGCTCCATCAAGCAGCTGTCAGCCACAGTGGGCCTGGAGATGAAGTGCAGGTGCAACGGAGAGCAATGTCTCATACCAACAAACTCAGTTTTCCCTAATGAAATTCTGCTATTATTGACTTTTGTCGTGTGGCAGGGTTTTTGGGTATTTGCTTGTTCTACCAGATAGTTTAAAATTGGTCATAATAAAAGAAAAACAGTATGGGATTACATTCAGTTTTGAGATAACACAACCAGATGTATTTTTCTATGCTTAATTCTTTATTAACTGCTTCCATTCATCTATCCATCCATGTTACAAAGTGTGATGCTACACAGCTTTCCAGTCGCTGACATGGGCAGTGTTTCATGTATGAGTAGTTTTTTCCATGTGTACAATCATCTATAAATTTCCACGCTATCCTCTCTTTCTCCCTCAACATAACACACATACACACACACACACACACACACATGCACATTTTTGCCTTTTCCATCCTCTAAACATTCGTTAACCCACACCTCTTTTATTTGCATGTGCAACTGCCTTCATATCATTTATTCATTGCAGAAGGATGTTAGGGAAATGGGAGGGATCAAGGTGCACTATGAAAAAATTAAATATGAATTATGTGACTTTGAAACCCCAGCTTACATCTCTATTCCACAACGTGATGGACCTGAAGAAGGACATGTATGAAATTGTTTTCTTGCAGTTTATTGCGGAGATACAACCATAAATTTAACACTGTAGAAATAGAAGAAAACATATTTACAGCTAGATATTGATATTTTTCAAGTACAATACAGTGTTTTATTTTTTAGTCTTTGCAGAAATTATGGTAATGTAAAATTTGTCAGGATTCAGTAAGAGAGGCCTGTATGGGAAAAATCCCCTGCTAACTGTGTGAGTGGTTGATGGAGGTTTGTGTAGTCACTAGTGGGAAATTGGTCACAAAGAGGCACTGAATCTCACTTGCAGTTGCTTTGGTTGCTAAAAAATTTGCTGTTCTCACCTGCAGTTCGTATGGAAGACACCAACTTGCCAACACCAAGTGATAGTGAATCAGTTATGAAAACGTGATTTGCACCACATGTTTTCATACAGCCTTTTTAAAATGTCTTGGTTAAGCATCAGGCACATCTTCTGCTTTGAAGGACTTAAGGTTAGTCAAACCCTAACCTGGGTTAAAATGGCCTTTAAAATGGTCTTTCTATGCAGACAGCATGTTCTTCCAGTGCCTGCATGGGTTCTCTCCAGGTACTCAGGCTTCCTCCCACAGTCCAAAGACATGCA
>NW_005187631.1:231245-232530 GCF_000239375.1 Pundamilia nyererei | reverse complement strand
ATGGCTGTGTGCAGACAGGCAGGATGAAGGGCCCAAGTGCAGGACTCACAGAGGCAAAAGTAAACTTAAAGACTCAAACAACTCAGAACAGACAACTTTAATTGGTGATACTAGGAACTGAACTTGAAACGGAACACACAGGCGAGTTTGAGGTTACAACGCGACGACAAGCTGGAGCAGACGCAGACACTAAATACAGAAGGGGAACAGGGCAAAGAGCAAACACTTGGGAGACACGGCTGACACAACAACGAGACGGAGTACACCAAAACAGAACCTGACGCACACAGACTGAAGACTACCAAAGTAAAACAGGAAGTACACTGACTGAACTTACAGACACAGACTCACGAGCAGACACTCTGACATCACAGACATGACAACAGAGGGAACACAGAGTCGTGGGACCAGGGTAGGCACAGAACAGAGGAGGGGCTGAAAACACAAAACAGAAACAAAACATAGGATAATAATAATCAGCACAGCACAACTAAAGAATCAGAACATAACCCATAACACAGACTCACATCAAAACATATGAAGCTCAAAATGCTGTGTCAAAAGGACCCAGAATCATGACATAACATATTGTTTACATACCCAGAACAAACCCACAGTACGTGCTGGCATTGTTGCACTGAAACTTAAGTTCAAAGCTTTTTTACTGAAGTCAGTCAGTTATGCATGGTGAACTTTCAGCATGACAAACAACACCTTGTTTTTCTCTTGAAATATAAAGGTGGACATTATAAAAGATCTCAAGAAAGACTCAGTTTTCATATAACATGTCTGACGCTTGCTAAATACTTTGTTTAAACAAGGTGAAAGGATATAGATCTGACACTAAACTGTTTTGCATCCACCTCTCAAAACTATAATAAATCAATTCAACACACTTTTTTATCAGATAATAGAGGACATAACTCCACCTAGCTATTAGTAGGTGAAGATGTGTGATTCTGATTTAGTGGGTGGCTTATTTTTAATATAATTTTACCACTATCATTTTGAAGATCCTCCATTGAAACTTATTATAGCGAAACTTAGAAAAATAAGTAAAAATGGAAATAACTGAAAGAATGGATGTCTGTCTCGATAGATGCTGTGCATATAGTGTTGGTGTATTGATGGAAGGCATTCATATTAATATAATTATATTCTTCTAATTTGTGTCTTGAATTGTTTTAGCGATATATGTGAAGTGTCTGGACAAGCACACACATACATATACTCTGATATGCACACACTCATCCCCCCTCCCTTTCCAAACGCCTTCAATACTTGT
>NW_005187631.1:230203-231225 GCF_000239375.1 Pundamilia nyererei | reverse complement strand
AACTCTCCACAGTGGGCCTGACAAATGCAGGAGATTCACAGATGGTCCCAGACATTTCTGTCCTCACAGTGTGCTGTAGGGAATCAGCTTCTGTGCCTCTGAGGTTTCCAAAAGCTTTCCATGCATTTCATCAGCTCTCCTGAGAAAGCACGCTGAGCTGAAGTAAAAAATAGAATAAACTTAAAAAAGAAATCTATAGGATTGTTTAAAATTGTATTAATTAAAATTATTCATTTGAAAAGACAGTAGCTTTGAAAGTCTAATCTCTGTGGAAAATCCTAGACTGTCTCCTTGTGAACAGTGCAGTTACGCTCGCTAGTGGGAAGTCAGAGTGGGTTTTTTATGCGCTGTTGTGTCTGAATCTTTCATGACCACCCCGGTGCAGTGTTATGTAACAGTCTAGTGTAGAACGTCCTGATGTGTTACGGCAGCCATTACTAATTTACTGTCTGGCTGAGAGGAGGAAAACTAGCTGAACTTCTAATTTTGCACAGATCCCAGGACACCAGATTCTACAGGAAAATGGGAAATATCCCTGCTGTGACAATCTTTTAATGTTTCTTCATTTGAAAGATTAAGCAATTTTAGAGTTGCAGACCAGAGCCTGGAGAAAATTAGTTTTCTGCCTTTTTATTGTGCATGTTACAGACTGATTTGCAGTATACTATCCTGTTGATTTTACCATCATTTTCTTATTTTTTTTTAAGAATCAAGATATTGTTGCATTGCCAGAATTAATGTTATTTATTTTACTTAAACGTCATTATCATACAACAGCATCCGTTATGACAAAGCCATTATGTATCTTCAGCATATATAACAGAGAGGAAAACAAAACCCTGTAACAATGTATTCACTAAAACATCAACCTTAAGGAACAAACATTGATGTTTTTTAAAGGAGTAGTGACAAAGCTAACAGCAAATCTGCTACAGGCTGAGATTGGGTTTGTGTCCTTTAGGTTTTCACTGAGTGACTTACATCATAATGTCAAACACACACACACACACACACACACACAC